>NW_021636024.1:0-41946 GCF_004799145.2 Neltuma alba | reverse complement strand
GGTTCTTCTTGTTCATCTCCTTTTGTATTTTTGCTTGCTCTCGTATTCAGCGAGGCTTCTTTCGAACAGCGCTGCAACAGAACCAATGGACTCCTTTGGTTTCTTCAATTGCTGTTACTTTCGGTCCCATTCTTTATGAGACCGCTCAGTATTTTCCTCACTTGATCTTCCTGACTATATTTCTTTCCAAGTGCCGTGAGGTGGTTTATGAGATGTGAGAATCTGTCCTCCATGTCTCGGATTTCTCCATCCTTCATTCTGAATAACTCGAATTCGGTGGTGAGAGTGTTGATTCTGCTCTGTTTTACACCGGTGGTTCCTTCGTGAGCTATCTCCAGGGCTTCCCACATTTCCTTTGCAGTTTCCAAACTTGAAACTCTGAAGTATTCCCTCTGGCTAAGTGCACATGTGAGTATGTTGATAGCTTTGTCATTTAGGGTCACCAGCTTCTTGTCTTCCTCATTGAACTCCTTGGGAGTTTTGCGTACTTGCTATCCATCTATTATTTTCATTGGAACATAGCTGCAGTGTACTATTACGTCCCACAATCCATACTCTGTGGCCTTAATGAAGATCTTCATCCTCATTTTCCAGAAGGTGTAATTTTCTCCACTGAAGCCTGGCGGTTTGGACATTGAGCATCCTTTCGGTAGCATACTGTCTCCGAATCCTGCCATTGGATCTCTCTTCGAACTGTTAAATCTTTAATGAAGAGACCTGCTCTAATACCAAATGCTAGAAGTAATCTCACCCAAGAGGGGGTGAATTGAGTGAGTTAAAAAAAAATTTTGAAATTAAAACGAGACAATATTGGAAACAGAGAGTTAGAGTTAAGAGGGATTTCACCGCAGAAGGGAAGACACAGGATTTATACTGGTTCAGTCTTAACCACTTGACCTACGTCCAGTCTTCAGAACACCTCTGAGTATTTCACTATCTTCCAAGATTGATCGGGCTCTTGGTGCCACAGTATAGTAATTGAATCACTCAATCACTCCCTCTTACTCTCGTAAGGATACAAACCCACTTAAGAGTCCACACTCTTGAGTATCACTCAGTAGTGATTAATAAAGGAAAGATATCGACTCTCTTACAGAGTGAATTTTAATGATGAACACTGACGATCAGTAATATTGAAGGAACAGAGTATTGAATGCTAGACTTACTAATCACAGAAGGTAGTTCCTGTATTCAATTCTCTCATTAATGCTTCTTCCCGCCTTTTATAGTTGAGATCATTAAGTAACCGTTAGACGGAAGAGCTTCTAGCCGTTGTGACTCCGTTTGCGTGTTACGCCAGTTCCAATGGTTCCGCCATTAATGCGTCTGAGCTTCTGACACTGTAGGTTACAGGCTACGTAATCCCGTTGAAGAGCCGTTGTAACTTCTCTTAGTAATCATTTATCGATGTCGTTATCGATAACTCATTTATCGATTACTTGATCGATAAGATCAGTTCAGATTCACTTTTTTTTATCTGTCACTTGTTCGATCATCTTGGATTATCGATCAATCTATCGATAATCGACAGTTACCTTATGACTTTTTCGTTAGCGATAATCGATCATTTTATCGATCAATGAATTATCAAACAGCTCATCGATTAAGATACTTAACATTAAACTAATTTATACTGAACAGTTATCTGACTGCTTATCGATAATCATTTGATTGATCAGATGATCGATCAACACACTTAACCAATTTAATCTAACTTTGTTATCATCAAAACCATAATCCTAACAATTTTGTGTGTAGAATCGATTTTCAAGCTCAAAATAATCAAAATCAAACTCCTTCCCTATGAACCAGCCTTGACCGAATAGGATACACTTCGGGTCCAAATTTTTCATTTTCAATTCTATACTTCTAAACTTGTTTTCTCACCTTTACCCCATTTAATTTTTCATTTTAAACACATCAGAAGTATCAAAATCATCAAAATCTAATCCTAGCCCCAAGAACCAACTCTGGTCGAAATATTACTCAAGTTATATAAACCATAAAATTCAACTAATTTTAACATAAAACAACTTGATTCTTGTTCCTTTCAAGCCTTTAAACATTATTCTAACATTAATTTTGTAACATCCTAACTTTTGGACCTAAAAGTATCAGAATTAGCCTGAATTAGATAGGCTACCAGACCCTTTTTAGAAGAAGTTTCAAAAATGAGAAAGGAAGTCAAAGCAGTTTTAGGGACTAAACTGCAAAGTAAGAAAGTTACTGGGGGCAAACGTGTAAGTAATGTTGAGGTTCCAAGAGAGTCTTAGGGGCCTAAAAAAAAAAGATACAGGCCAAAGATTAAGATAGAAAATTCAAAGAGGTGTTTGATGAGGTTAAGTCCAAGCAAAGATTAAATCATAACTTCAAAAAGTTACGGACCAACAGGAGTAAAAACGAAAAGTATACAAAAAATTTCAAAAAAAATCCCAAAAAATGGGAAATAATATTCTAAGACTCTTTTGTGAAGAGAAATGATGAAAATACCCCTGAGCCAATTTAAACGGAATTTATAAGATTATAACCGGTAAAAAGTACACCGTTTGAGGTAATTATTTGAGATAGCAAGAGACATAAAAAATATACAAAAAAATAAGGTTAAATAGTTAAAAGTTTATGCTAATTTATAAAATTAGTCCCACTCCTAAAAGGCCAGCAAAATGGCTTTAATAAAATATAAAGCCAATTATGCTGATAAAAGGGCATTTTAAAGAATGATTTTTAAGTGGGGCCTACAAGATGAGTCATGGCTTGAGAAAATTCATAGATTTTCTCAAAAGGTAAAAGGAATTTTTGGAGTAGATTGAATAATTTTAGAGCTCCAGAAAGTTAGGAAGAAGTTGCGACAAATGAGAGTCAAGTAAATAGAGGAAAATATCTAAGGAAAAGACAAAAGCCATTATGGCTCATTAATGCACCATGTGAGATAATTATGATACATGTGAAGGCATTAAACAGGAGAAGAGGTAGTAGAATAAGATGAAAGTGATGTGACAAATATTTTAGTCATCCAAGAGACCAGATTGAGAAAAGGGACTGGTAAAGTATACTCTTGTTTCTTTTACTTGGCTAGAAATGTGCCACTTGTCATGCTATGAATGGAAGGGATTTTGATGCCACTTGTCAAGACAAGAATGAAGAGGATTTTGAATTTGAAATTTTATTTTATTTTGATTTATTTTAAGCATAAAAATTAGTTCAAGAAGGCATAAGATGTTGACACTTAAGCATTGTAATTAGTAGGAACTTGGAGGGCAAAATAATCCATTCATGGCATAAGTTTTGGCTATAAATACCCCATATTGGAAGAGCATTTTGGTAAGTATTTGTAGATGGAAAATGCTGCCAAAAATTAGAGAAAAACGTAGGGGTGAAGGCCAAGAAGAAGGAACAAGATTTAAGCTTCAAGATCAAGGTATGTGGTGATTCTAGCACCTAACTTGATGCCTATTTCGATTAAGTTACTGTTTGTATCTGATTCTAAAATTTATCATGATTAAAGTACACTCTCTAAGATTTAAGTTCATAGGTATAACACTGTATTTGGATATGTGTACGATTTATGGTTATTTTTCAAAATGAGGGTTTAAAATCTGGAAACAGTTTTGATCACTGGAGCAGTAGGAAAGTTCCATACAATTCTAGTACTGTTTCACACAGAATTGGTTCCTAACACTATTTTTCCTTTAAAGAGAAGTTAAGGAGCTTTCAGTAGGATTTAGAACCAATTAGTTTTGATTTTTTTGGAATTAATTATGAATTTTTAAAGTTGAGAAAAAATTTTAGAATTTCTGTGTGAACAGTACCCATTAAGCAAAAAATTTCATATTTGATCTTCTTGAATCTAAGGCCATCTAAAGTGGTCCCAAATGACAATAAATAGGCCTTAAGGATAGAAAATGATGAGGTTTATGTTGGAAAAGCTAGAAAGAAAACCCTAACATTAAGAGAAAGGGTTGAGGTTCAAGAGAGCTAGTCTGAAAAAGTATGTAATCTCTTGGTCCTAATGGATAGTATGATCATTATGGCTATGTTTAGGATCTTGAAACATCCAAGAGGATGTTTGATGATGTTGACCAAAACCAAAAGCTTTTATGGTTGGAAAGTCAAGGGAGTCAAACGAAAAGCAAGATGAAAGCTTGAAGTAGAAGTTAGTGAACTTACCTATTATTATTGCTTGATGTTATATGCTTGTGTATTGATTTGTACATGATGTTTGAATATTGTTATGACATGTTTTGGCTATTGTAATTACTATTTATGATGAGTAGATTATGTCTCCATTGCCATGCATCAAGAAGGTAGCATTAAGCATACTAATATGTCACTAATTAACAAGAGAATAAACAAGTTGCATGTAATGCATTAGCACCCATCTAGTATGATTAATGTGGTATTATTTACTACTGAGATTCCCTAAAATCTCACCTCTCCCTAACGAATTATTTAAGTCTATCAATGATGGTCAATGATGGCATGAGGAGGAAGGAGAAGAAAGTGGAGAATTATTGATGTTAATGAATGGTTAAGGATTAATGTATAATTCTCCTATTATGTAAATTGTGTTTATGGATGCCAACAATGCATTGTGATTAATTAGAATGCCTATGGCATGAATTAAAATATATGAGAATGGATGGGAAAGAGTAAGCCCAAGTTATGTATACCAAAATAATAAAAAAATTAAAGCAAGAATTGTTCAAGGGATGAAACATAGGTTCTAGAGCAGTCAGTTTCTAGCTTCAGTTTGACCTATTAAATGAATGAATTAAGCCACAAAATTTGGTAAGGATATAGTACGCATACTAAGATTTAAAATGAGACATAGACCACCTCAATTGGATGTTCACATAAAGAGATACGAATTTTCAAAGTTGAGGTAAGAAATCTGAAAGTTCCAAAATTTACCAAATGAACAGTAAAGTTTAATGAATAAATTATATGAATTGCTCAAGGATAAGTCTAGTTTCATATTTTTTTCCTATAGTGAATTAAAAGATCTTCAAGTAGAAATTTGAAGGACCTCAATAAAAATTTTAAACAATTATTTATGAATTTTTGAAGTTGGACTTATAATCTGGAATTTTAATAGTGAATAGTAATTTGAGTAATTATGTGTTAATTTTCAATCTACAGGCTTGCTTCATGATCTGCTTGAACCATAACACTTACAAATGTATAGTTTAAGGGGTTAAAGTTAGGATATTACATTTTGGTATCAGAGCCAGGTTTCGATCCTAGGATCTGTGGGTTAGGGGCCCACCACTCTTATGGTGATCAATACCTGACCATAGGAATGATTGTCAAGAGGTAAAGAAAGTTAGAAAGAGTAAACTTATCCACAATCCCTCTTGAGGATAGAGATGAACAAACATAAATATGAATATGATAGTTGATGGTTACATTAGAAACTGATACATAGAGAAAGATAAGTTCCTAATGATACCTAAAGCTCGTTGATGCTTAGATGCGTGATAATGTTAGGGACTAAACAATACTCTTTTATGTCCCTAAGGTATCTAAGAGTGTGCAACTATAGCACTCAGGCTATTAAAGAATCTAAGAGATGAGATTCCTATAGATAGATGCCACTGCCTACACGATTGAGTAATCTAGTGGAGAAGCTCCCTTTGATAGGGATGTGGTATTCGAGGATTGCACCCTAACAGAGATTGCATATAAGGAAAGTTTTGACTATGAAGTACCTCTCTAAGATTGGATGTGGTCCTCCGCCATAGAGTTAATGCTACTCTTGAGGGAGTAAGCTATTCTCGGCAGAGATTATAGAGAAATAGCCAGATGGAGTTGATAGTGATACATCCTCCATTAATGGTACTGGAAATATTGGGCAGACAATTGTTTTGGTACGAGCAATATATCCTCATATGAGGATAGAGAGAAGCATCAGGGGTAAGGCATAGGATGGAGCTTACCCTAAGGAGGACGAAACTGGTTAAGAAAAATAGAAGTGTAATATGAAAACAGATACTCCTCGAGTTTAATAGGGTACTACAGTATAGTGAAGGACAATGAGAATATGATGATATAAGCCCTCTCCTGATGCTGTCTGAATTGTTAAGAGACAATAAGGACTACAAAGTCCTAAGACAAGGTAGGCTGGCATTGATATGATGGCAAGTTAATAGGCTCTAGAGATAAGCCAGTGCCTAGGGATTTGAGAGGCACAATGAAGGGAAAGTGGCCTAAGGAAGCTAAAACTAAGGGCTAAGGAAATATAGAAAGGCTAAGAATTCCAGGAGTTGACGAAAAGGATTGAGTAAGGCCTAAGAAGACAATACTGGTATTTGTGATTAGTCTTGGGGAATAATCAATCAAGTTACCAGCTGAGTGGAGGTGACTTATTTTATTACTCAGTCCTATAATCTAAAGTCTCCTAAGGATGGGAATATGGCTCGAGTTGATGGAAATTCCAGGGTCACAGTAGATCTTGAAGAGGCTTACGGTAGTGCACAATAGCTCCCGAGGTCATAGTAGACCAAGTCTAAGAGAAAGTGATTGAGCCATAAGAGTAAAAGTACAGTACTTCTTTGGGTAGATGATGACTAGGGATGAGTTTAAGATATGGAAATTTCCTTCAGTGGTAGACCAGTACAGAGAGAGTACCCTTGACTAGTTACCAGACACCTTTATTGTTGATTGGATTGAGCTTAATTCTGTTCTAGTCAATAAAGAAAAGTAAGGAAAGTAAAAGTTAAGGGAACCACTGGCTGTAAGTTCTAAATGGTATTTATTCAGGCAAGCTAAATGTGAAATGAGAAAGGGAAAGAAAGGAGATATGCCCTTAAACTAAAGAGGAATGGCAGGATGTATCAAAAAGAATAGATAAAGGCATTGTTAAAAGAACCTGAAATGCCATGATATAGTAAAATATCATGAATACATGTACATCATTGTGGTATTATTATAAAAGAATGGGCTTGAATTATAGGAAGAATATGAGCAGTGATGACAAAATACTTAAAAGCAAAGGCCATACTCGTGTAAATGACAGAAAAGTATAGAACGACAAGTTATGTAAGTATGAATTTTAGGATTTAAACCTAGCATCGAGGTATAATGAAAAGTTAAAGAGGTCAAAGTTATGTATAACTAGGGATATTCTCCTCAGTTAACCTCTCATTAAGGGTAATAATAGAGGTTTGACCTGGAATTTCAAGGATGAACTTCTTTTGAGAGGGAGAGAATTGTAACATCATAACTTTTAGGCCTAGAAGTACCAGAATTAGCTTGAATTGGATGGGCTACCAGACCCTTTTTAGCAGAAGTCTCAAAAATGAGAAAGCAAATCAAAGCAGTTTCAGGGACTAACTTGCAAAGTAAGAAAGTTACTAGGGGGCAAATATGTAAGTAATGATGAGGTTTCAGGAGAGTCTCAAGGGCCCAAAAAGAAAAAAGAGGCAAGATACAGGCCAAAGTTTAAGGCAAAAGCCTTAAAGAAATGTTTTATATGGTTAAGTCCAAGTAGGGACTAAATTGTAAGTTTAGAAAGTTACGGACCAACAGGGGTAAAAATGAAAAGTATACAGAAAATTCTAAGAAAATCCTAGAAAATGGAAAATAATATTCTAAGACTCTTTTGTTAAGAGAAAGGGTGAAAATAACTCTAAGGCAACTAAAAAGGAATTTATAAGATTACGGTCGGTAAAAAAGTATACTGTTTAAGGTAATTATTTGAGATAGCAAGAGATCTCAAAAATGTACACAAAAATGAGGTTAAATAGCTACAAAATTTTACTCATTTATAAAATTAGTCCTGCTCCCAAAAGGCCAGTGGAATGGCTTTAATAAAATATAAAACCAATTATGCCAATAAAAGGGTATTTTAAAGAATATTTTTAAGCGAGGCATATAGGATGAGTCATGGCTTGAGAAAATTCATACATTTTCTCTAAAGTAAAAGAAATTTTTGGAGTAGGTAGAATAATTTTTAGAGCTCTAGAAAGCCAGGAAGAAATTTTGATAAATGAGAGCCAAGTAAATAGAGGAAAATATCTAAGGAAAAGACAAAAGTCATTATGGCTCATTAAAGCACCATATGACGTAATTATGATACATGTGAAGGCATTAAAGAGGAGAGAAGAGGTAGTATAATAAGACAAAAGTAATGTGACAAATATTTCAGTCATCCAAAAAACCAGATTAAGAAAAGGGACTGATAAAGTATACTCTTGTTTCTTTTAGTTGGCTAGAAATGTGCCACTTGTCAAGCCATGAATGGAAGGGATTTTGATGCCACTTGTCAGGCCAAGAATGGAGAGGATTTTGACTTTGAAATTCAATTTTATTTGGAATTATTTTAAGGAAGGAAATTAGTTCAAGAACGCATAAGATGTTGACACCTAAGCATTGTAATTAGTAGGAACTTAGAGGGCATAATAGTCCATCCAAGGCATATGTTTTGGCTATAAATATCCCACATTAGAAGAGCATTTTAGCAAGCATTTGTAGAAGGAAAAATCTACCAAAAATTAGAGAAAAACATATGGGTGAAGGCCAAGAAGAAGAAACAAGATCCAAGCTTCAAGATCAAGGTATGTGGTGATTCTAGCACCTGTCTTGATGCCTATTTTGATTAAGTTGCTGTTTGTATCTAATTCTAAATTTTTTCATGATTAAAGTAAACTCTCTAAAATTTAAATCCATAGGTATAACACTTCATTTGGATATGTGTACAATTTATGGTGATTTTTCAAAGTTAGGGTTTAAAATCTGGAAACAGTTTTGATCATTAGAGCAGTAGGAAAGTGACCTAGGTGCCGGACTGTCACCTTCTGGATCATCAAGAAAGAAAGTTGCACCAGATAAAATGTAGTATAGGATGCAACCAGTCATTCTTCTCAAGGAGCTTGTTATTGGAAATCCTAGCCTAAATTGGGTTTCAAAAATATTGTAAAAAGGGGGTTTTAGTTGTTTTAAAAGTGATGCAACAAATGCAAGATACACAAAATTAACTATTTTTGGTATTTTGAATGAATGAAGAAATGTTTTGGATTAAAAGGGAATTATGGTTAAATAGTCTCTTGATGATGAAAGCTCAGTTATCACTGCTCTTTAGAATGATTGGGAGTTTGGAAAACCTCTAAGTCTAAAGAAAACCCCAAGTAATCACTTGGGTCTAATGTCTTAATTAATGAAAACTCACTTTAATCAAAGTTAATTAACACCTCTTAAGACACTGCTGAAAACCACTTAGAGTGTAAATAAATGAATGATGCAAATGCCCTCTGAATGTCAATCGACAACCACAGAATACCAAGCACACAGACTAATCAACAATTATCACTGATAATCAAACTGAACACAAGGATTCAAACTGAAATATTAAATAGATTAATCAACATTAACATCATCCAATGAAAATACAATAGAATAGTCTAAACACAAGATTTACAATCTTAAACCAAGTTTGATACAAATGCAGAAAGTTCCTAAATCTAGAAAATTCAACACAGCATGAAACAATGGTTTAGACTATAGAAAGAAAACTCCTCGATTAAGTCCTTAACTCAAGCTTTGTCTTGTATCACCAAGAAGCTAAGGGTTTAGCCTCTCATGCCTTCAAACTAATCACAATCGCTCCAGGAATGAATAGCCATGGTTAAAGCTAAAAATAATGTTGGAAAAATGGAAAAGAAGGGTGTTGGAGTGGTTTGATCGGTTTAGAAAATACAGAAAATGATGAAGAGATGAAGAAAAATAGAAGTTTTGGGTATAGGATCAATGGAGACTTAAGAAGAGATGATGGTGGCTCAACCTTGTACAAATCTGCAGAATGGAAGAGTCCTCTTTCGTGGTAGCTGCCCTCCTTAAGTATAGAAGCTCAGAAACCTATTCCAAAATGCACAACTTCACTTAACCCACCCAAGTCGCGACTTCAGGAATGTCAGGTCACGACTCGGGGGGTCAGGTTGCAACCTGAGAGGTTCCATGTCGTGACCTGGGAAGACAGAGAGCTCTCATCTTTACTCAGGTCCAAAACGTGTAGTTTCATTAAAAGGGCATCTAGGTCGCGACCTAAGTAGTCCATATTGCGACCTGGGGAGGCAGAACACTCCCAACTTTTGTGTTTTGGTCCTTGTAACATTTTGGCTCCATCCATGCTCTATCATGACTCTTGGGTCCTTCTCCAATTGCCTGAAAATCACAACAAGGAGAACTTAAGGAGCTTCCAGTAGGACTTGGAACCACTTCATTTCAATTTTTTGGAAATAATTTCGAATTTTCAAAGTTGAGCAAAAATTTTAGAATTTCTGTGTGAACAGTACCCATGAAGCAAAAAATTCCAGATTTGATCTTCTTGAATCTAAGGCCATCTAAAGTGGTCCCAATTGACAAGAAATGGACCTTAAGGATGGGAAAATATGAAATTTATGTTAGAGAAGCTAGAAAGAAAGTCCTAACATCAAGAAATAGGGTTGAGGTTTAAGAGAGCTAGTCTTGAATATTATATAATCTCTTAGTCCTAATGGATAGTATGGTCATTATGGCCATGCATCAAGAAGGTAGCATTAAGCATGCTAATATGTCACTAATTAACAAAAGAATAAGCAAGTTGCATGTAATGCATTAGCACCCATCTAGCATGATTAATGTGGTTGTTTGCCACTGAGATTCCCCCGAATCTCACCCCTTCCTAACCAATCATTTAGTCAATCAACGATGGCATAAGAAGGAAGGAGAAGAAAGTGGAGAATTATTTATGTTAATGAATGGTTAAGGATTAATGTATAATTCTCCTATTGTGTAAATTGTGTTTGTGGATGCCAACGATGCATTGTGATTAATTAGAATGCCTATGGTATGAATGAAAATGTATGAGAATGAATGAGAAAGAGTAAGCCCAAGTTATGTATGCTAAAATAATAAAAGAATTAAAGCAAGAATTGTTCAAGGGATAAAATATAGGTCCTGGAGCAGTCAGTTTCTAGCTCTAGTTTTACCTATTAAATGAACGAATTAAGTTATAAAAGTTGGCAAGCATATAGTACACATCCCATGCTTTAAAATGAGAGGTTGTGCACACGAGGAGATATGAATTTCCAAATTTGAGGCAAGAAATTTGAAAGTTTCAGAATTTACCAAATGAACAGTAAAGTTTAATGAATAAATTGTATGAATTGGTCAAGGATAAGTCCAGTTTCATATTTTTTCCCTGTAGAAAATTAAAAGATCTTCAAGTAGAAATTTAGAACACCTCAATACGAATTTTATAAAATTAGTTATGAATTTTTGAAGTTGGACCTGTAATATGAAATTAAATTGTGAATAGTAACCTGAGTAATTATGTGTTAATTTTCAATCCACGGGCTTGCTTCATGATCTGCTTGAACCATAATGCTTACGAATACGTACTCTGAGGGGTTAAAGTTAGGATGTTACAAATTTCATCTTCCCTCACACTTAACAATTTTGTGCAACATGTTCTCTTAGTGTTTCAAGTTTCTAAAAACCAGTAAAATACATAACTGAGCTCAAAAACAATAAGGGTAGTGAAAACTACATCAAAAGCCATAAACATACCTTGTTTTAGAGCTTGATCTTGTATGGGATCTCTTAGTCTTTCTCTTCCTTCTTCCTTCTCTCTCTAGAATCATTTTGCAAGAGTTTCCCTATGGTTTCCATAGGCCTAGGACGAAATTAGGGGAGGGGAGGGCGTATATATATAGAGTTTGTGAATAAATCCTAGCCATTGATCTTAAAATTACAAAATTGAATCTTTTTCATTCATTTTTTCCTCTTTGTTTTGTAGTGACAAGTGTCCATATGATATCATGCTTACCTTATCATGCTTACATCATCAAACCACATGTCTTTTATCTAACTGTACATGTATTTTGTATCCGACCGTACACGTGTCTTGCATGTAACTGTACAAGTGTTTTCCATCCAACTGTACACATAATCCCTTACATGTCCCTTCATCATTTTGGCATTAAGATAGGGAGAAAATTAATATAAAATTCATGCAAAATACAGCCCTTAGGTATTCCTCTACTTATCTTGCCATTATGCACCGTATCAGATACTTTTTAAAGTCCTAACTCACCCGAGAACACTAGGACATATTCTAGCACCATTTTCTCACCTTAAATAAGTCCACATGGCATTATATAATATGCCTAAAGAGGAAGTGATGCTCTTCCCTTATTCTTTCATTAAACAGTTAATAATATTTATTTTGAAGTGAACTTGACCGAATTCTTTCTACCAGTCCATGACTCTAAGAATCTGCCTCCAGGTAACAATACTATTAATTTATCATGGGGAATTTCACTAATTTTTCTTAAGTCAAAAGTCAACCTCTACTCCGGATAGTGCATAAATAAGCTTTATATTCTATTAAAGCTAACCTCTTTGCTTTTTAGGGACGGAACTATTGTAAAAACATGTGATAATTCCTCAAGTTTTTTCCCCCATTTTTGTCCAATTATCTGAGGCCTCCCTATATTTTAAATAATTCAATTTTTGCTAATACTCAATATTAGCCAAAATCCTGGGAATTCCAAAAATTCCTTCCAGGAGCATTTTCGTCATTTTTAGCCTCATATGGGCCTCTGGACCTCATTCCTATTTTTCTAAAATTTTTCTAAAGTATTTAGGCCTACTCTCCATCACTGTCCCTTTTCGACCTAAAACTTTCCAAATTTGCATTTTAGATCCCTGCTCTGGTTTAGCCTCAGGAATCCTCTCACTGAGGTTCCTAATAAACCTTTGGCACTTAATTACCTCAAATCCTTATACTGGACCCCCGAACTTCACATATAGGCCTTAACATACCATTTCTCATTCTTTGGGATTTTCTGGAATTTTTAGGCATAATTTTCATTTTTACCCTTACCAGCTCGAAACTTTGCAAAATTATGATTTTGCCACGAGTTCTTCTTAGCCTCATAATTCACCTCCTTGAGGCCTTTAACATAACCTTTAGCCTGTATTTATCTCTATTTCTTATTCTTGGGCCTTAAAACTTTATTAGAGTCTCTAACTTTCTCTTTTCTCAATCCCAGAAAACTTTCCCCTTATGATTTAGTACTCAGGAATCCCTCTATCCCTCTAGGGAACCTCTAGGACCTCTACCAAAAGGGGTTTGATAGCCTACCCATTTCAAGCTAATTCTGGTACTTCGAGGCCCAAAATTTAGGATGTGACAAATTGATAGAACCAAATCTTTATATGGTTTTCTCAAGTGTTTTCTAATCTTTTGCATTTTGCTGTTTAAGGGGTAAAAAGGGTCGTTTCTCTCCTTAATTGTAATTGCCTTGATCTGTAATCAGTTAGTCTTTACAAAGCTCCTTGTTGTGATTTTCAAGCAATTAGAGAAGGATCCAAGACCCAAGATGGAGCATTAATAGAGCCACAATGTTACAAGGACCAAAACACAATAATTTGGAGTGTTTTGTTGCAACCTGGATGCCCTTTTAATGAAGCTGCACTTTTTGGACCTGAGTCAAGACTGAATGCTCTCTATCTTCCTAGGTCGTGACATGAAACTTATAAGGTCACGACCTAGATCTCCCAAGTCAAGACCTGACTCTCCTGAGGTCACATCCTGAGTGTGTTAAGTGAAGCTGTGTGTTTTGGAATAGGTTTCTGAGCTTCCATAACTAAAAGGGGCAGTCACCATGAAAATAGAGACCCCCACTCTGCAGATTTGCATAGGTTGATCCACCATCATCTCCTTTCAAGTCTCTATTGATCCTACACCCAAAACCTCTATTTTTCTTCATTTCTTCATCATTTTCTACATTTCTGAACCGATTAAACCACTTCAACTACCTTCTTCTCCATTTTTCCAACCCCATTTCTAGTTCCTTCATGGCTTTTCATACCTGGAGCGATTGGGATCAGCTTGAAGACATGAGAGGCTAATTTTTTAGCCTCTTAGTGATAGAGGATGAAGCGTGAGCTTAAGGATTTAATCAAGGAGTTTTCTATGGTCTACAAGTATGCTTAATATTGTGTTGAATATTTCTAGATTTAGGAATTTTTTACATCTGTTTCAGACTTGATTTATGATTGTAAATCTTGTGTTTAGACTATTGAATGTATTTGGATTGGATGCTGTTAATACTGGATCATTTATATATATATATTTCAGTTTGAATCCTTGTGTTCATTTAATTATTAGTAATCATTGGTGATTAATCTGTGTGCTTAGTATTCATTGATTGTCGATTAACTTTTTGAGGACATTTGCACCATCCGTTCATCTACACTCTAAGTAGTTGTTAACAATGTTTTAAAAGATATTAATTAACTTTGATTAAAGTGAGTTTTTATTAATTAAGACATTAGATCCAACTGATTACTTAGGGTTTTCTTTAGACTTAGATACTTTCTAAAACTCCCAGTCATTTTAAAGAGCAATGATAGCTGAGTTTTCGTCATCAAGAGACAGTTTCACCATAATTCCCTTTTAATCCAAAACATTTCTTCATTCAATTAAAATACCCAAAAATATTTAATTCTCTATATTTTACATTTATTGTGCCATCCTTAAATAGTTGAAAACCCCCCTTTTCTTTACCCAAATCATTATGTTTTTTATTACCAATTTAGACTAGGTTGTTTTTTCAATAAAGCACCCCTCAAGAAGAATGATTGGTTGCACCCTATACTACATTATTTGGTGTAATCATAATTTTTAACGATCCGAAAAGGCGACATCTCAGTTCGATCACAAATCTCCCCCTCTCAAAAGAAATTTCATTCTCAAAATTTTTGTGTCAAACTTCTATCCTTACCCTTAATGAAAGGTTAACTGACGAGAATATCCTCACTTTTACTCAACTTTGGCCTCTTCAAATTTCCATTATACCTCATTGCCAAGTTTCAATCCTTAAATTCATACTTACATAACTTTCCGTTCTCTATTTCTCTGTTATTTACACGAACATGGCCTTTGCTTTTAGGCATCTTGTCATTGCCACTGGCCTTTATCCTATACTTTAGGCCCATCCATTCATGATAATGCCATGACAATATATCTATCTTCATGATATTTTACTATACCATGACATTTCAGGTTCCTCTAACACTACCTTTATCAAGTTTTTCAGCATACTTTGCCATTCTCATCTTTACTTTAAGGGCCTATCTCTTTTCTTTTACATTATCATTTCACACATTGATTGCCTAAATGCATACTATTCAGGGTTTATAGCTCTTAGTTCCTTGAGCTCTTAGTTTTCTCACTTTCCTTCATTAACTAGAATAGAATTGAGCTCGGTCTAATCAACAATAATGGTATCTGTAGAAAAGTCAAGGGTACTCTCTCTGTACTAAGCAACCAACCTGAGGAGTTTTCCCCATCTCAAACTCATCCCTGGTCATCTTATTCTCGTGCCCTAAAGAGATACTATCCTTGTGGCTTAGTGACTTTCCCTTAGGCTTGGTCTACTACAACCTCGAGAGCTATTGCACTTTACCGTAAGCCTCTTCAGGATCTACTGTGACCCCAGATTCTTTCACATTCTGCTCGACCCAAGTTCTACTCTTTGGGAGCCTTTAGACTAGTAGACTGAGTTAAAGAATAAGTCGCCTACCCTCAACTGGTAACTTGACTGATCATTCCCTAAGAGTGATCACAGATGCCAGTATTTCCTTCTTAGGCCTTACTCAATCCTTTCTATCAACTCTGAAATCATTCATCTTTCCTACCTTTCCTTTTCTTTTAACTTTTAGCTACCTCAGGCCATTTCCCTTTTAGTGGGCCTCTTTAATTCTCTAAGCCGTTGGTTCACTTCTATGGCTTTCTGGCTTGTTATCATATCCATACAAATCTGCCATACCTTACAGATCCTGTTTCTTATCTTATAGGGAGAGGTCTTGAAAATAATTTCTATTATCTTCTTGGATATTTCATCCTTACATTACTCTTGGCTAGTTCTACTCTCATTAGGGTAAGGTCAACTCCATGAGCCTTTCCTCTGCTACTGTTACTCTTTTCTGTGGGAGGACATATTGCTCACACCAGAGTAATGTCAACTCGACCACTTTCCCTGCTTTAATGAAGGACATAACACTTTTGTAGGTATGATGTCAACTCTACCACTCTAGGAGGACGCATTGTTACCTTTACAAAGTTGTCAACCCCATCGTAGTTGTTTCCCTTCCTTCTCTTTAGAGGACAGCTTGCTCCTGGTAGAGTAGCGTCAACTCTGAGTCGGAGGACCACCTCCTAATTTCTAAGAGATACTCTTTGACCAAGACCTTCTACTTATTCAATCTTTACCTTGGCATGTTCTTTACATGCCACATCCCCATTAGGGGAGCCTCTCAACCTAACTCGTTTGATTATTTTGGTAGTGGCATTTGTTAGTGGGAATTTCATCTCTTGGACTCCACACTGGCCTGAGTGCTGTGGTTGAACACTCTGAGATTCCTAAGGGACACAAAAGAATAGTATCTAGTTCCTAATATTATCAAGTATCTAAGCATGATTAGGCTCTAGGCATCATTAGGAACTTGCTTATCTGTCTCTATTTATCAGTTCCTAGTGCAACCATCAACTATCACATTCTCATCTGTTTCTATTCAACTCTATCCTCAAGAGGGATCTTGCCTGACTTTACTCTTTCTAACTTCTTTTACCTTCTGACCAATCATTCCTATGGTTAGATATTGATCATTATGCACTGATCACATCACATAGCGAATATTTAATCACCTTGCTGTGTTGTGTCCAGGTCAGGCACTTAACTCATCATCAATTTTTCATTCAATATTATCTAATCTCTATCCCTCTGGTTTTCTATTGTCACACCTTACTTATATAATACCTTAGCATTCATTTAGAACCATTCCAGACCACTTTGGATGGTCTTAAGCTTAAAAATTTCAATTTGGATATTAATTTTCGGAAAATTACTGTTCACTGTCCAGTTTTCAGATTACAGGTCCAACTTTGAAAAATCATAACTAATTCTAGAAATATCGTATGGAGGTGTTCCAAAATTCTACGGAAAGCTCTTTCAATGCTCTTTAAGGGAAAAATATTCAACTGAACTCATCCTCACTGAAAACGTACAGTTTATTGGATTAAAATTACTATTCATTTGGTAAAATCTGGACTTTCCAGATTCTGCGCCTTAACTTCAAAAATTCATATCTCATTGTATACACACCCAAATGATGTGATTTACCACTCATTTTAAAGCTTGGGATATGAATTATAAGTGTACCAAATTCCGTAGCTTAACTCATTCATATGATAGGTCGAACTGAAGCTTGAAATTAACTGCTTCAGGACCTACGTTTTATCCCTTAATATCTCTTTACTTTAATTCTTTTTATTTCTTTGGCATACCTAACATGGGCTTACTTTTTCCCATTCATGCTCATATACTTTCATTCATGCCATAAACATCCTAAGCACATACATTGAATTGATGGCATTCATAACATAACTTACAACATAGGAGAATTATACATTGAATAATAACATCAATCATTAGCATTAATAATTCTCCACTTCTTCTCCTTGCTTCTCATGCCCTTAGTGCCCATCATTGATTTGACCTAAATGGTTGGTTAGGGAGGGGGTGAGATTCGGGGGAATCTCAGTAGCAAACACTACCACATACATGCACAAGATGGATGCTAATGTATGGTATGTAGTTTTTCATAAATTTAAGTTAACTAGTGACATGCCATCATGCTTTATGCTTGGTATAAAAATGCATGGCCATGGGAACATATTAAAAACAGCATTTCCAGCAACAATCATCATGTCACAACATCATTCAAACAACAAATACAAACCAACACATAAGCATACCATGTCAAGACATAAAGGGTAAGTTCACTACCTTGCACCTCAAGCTTTCCTCTTACTTTTCCTTTGACTCCCTTGACTTTCCAACCATGTGGGCATTTGGTCAACATCACTAAACATCCTCTTGGATGTTTCAAAGGTCCTAAACATAACCATAATGATGACACAATCCATTAGGACCATTAGATTACATAAAGTTCAAGACTAGCTTTCTTGAACCTCAACCCCTTTCTCTTAGTCTTAGGGTTTTCTTTCTAACTTTTCTAATATAAATCTTATCATTTTACATCCTTATGATCTATTTCCTATCAATTAGGACCACTTTAGATGGCTTTAGATTCAAGAATACCAAATCTGGAAATTTTGGTTCGCGGGTACTGTTCACGCAGAATCTCCAGAATTTTTGCTCAACTTTGAAAATTCATAATTAAATCTAGAAAACTCCAAATTGAGTGATTCCAAGTCTCACTGAAAGCTAATTAAGTTAAATTTAACGGAAAAATAGTTTCAGGAACCAATTCTACTCAGAACAGTACCAGAATTGTACGGAACTCGACAATCTCCCAAAAGTTCAACACTGTTTCCAGATTTCAAACCTTAACTTTGAAAAATCACCATAAATCGTACACATATCCAAATAAAGTGTTCTACCCATGTATTTAAAGCTCATAGAGTGTACTTTAAGCATACCAAATTTCAGAACCAGATATGAACAGTAACTAATTCGAAAAAGCCATCAAATCAGCACGTAATTCTTCCAATTTTCACATAGATCCACTTGGATCTACCATACTTTGAGGTGTTCTAGCAAGATCTAACAACCAAACTCCCTTCCCCACTCATCAACCATTTCGACCAGCCATCAAAAGGGAGAGAAGACATATTTTCAACCATAAAAGAGAAAGAAACCAAGGCAAGAACACATCTAGAGCCAAGAACTCACCTTGAACCTTGATTGTATGACCAAAGTTGATGCCTTTCTCTTGGTTTTCCCTCAAAACTCTCTCTTTTTCCCTCTCTTCATGCCTTGCACGAAATTCCCATCTGATTTAGGGGAGAGATGAGCTCATTAATGTGTACAAAATATCCCACCAACCATCATTAATGTTATGCCAAGTGTCATTAGCCTACTTAATCTTAATCCTCTCTCTTAATTAACTTAAATCATAATGTAATTAAATTCCAAAGTCAAGATCCTCTCCATTGGTAGCTTGACACTTGGAAAGCTTTAATTACCATCCATTAAAGGCTTGACAAGTGGCGACTTGTGGGCCAAGCAAAGTGCAAGACTCTGATTAACACTTTATCGGTGCACTTTTACTCCGGGTTTAACTTCTTTTCTATAATTACAGTGCTCTGGCCTCTGTAATTATTTTTTGTCAGATCCATAAATTCTCTTTAATTTTAGAGAGTATCTATGAATTTTCTTACCCATAACACTTCCTTTAAGCCTTGCATAAAATTCATTTACTAAAATACCCTTTTATCGGCAAAATCGGCTCTTTAATTTCTTAAAGCCACTCTACTGGCCTTTTGGTTGCGGGACTAATTTTATAAATTAGTACAACCTTTCAACCCTTTAACCTCATTTTTGTATACACTTTTGAGGTCTCTTGCTATTTCAAATAATTACCTCAAACGGTATACTTTTTACCGGTCACAACCTCATAAATTCATTTAAGCTGCCTCAGGGGTATTTTCATCTTTTCTCTTCATAGAAGAGTCTTAGAATATTATTTCCCATTTTTTGGGATTTTCTTGGAATTTTCTGTACACTCTTCCATTTTTGCCCTTGCTGGTCATAACTTTTTGAATTTACGGTTTTACCCCTGCTTAAGCCTAACCTCATAGAACCATCTCTTTGAGGTTTCTAACTTACCCATTGGCCTGTATCTAGCCTCTTTTCTCTTTTTGGGCCTTCGAGACTTTACTGGAGCCTCTAACCTTAATTATACTCGAGCCCCTGAAAACTTTTACTTTGCAGTTTAGTCCCTGAAACTGCTTTAACTTCCTTTCTCATCTTTGGGACTTCTGCTCACAGGAGTCTGGTAACCTATTTCATTTAGGCTATTTTTGGAACTTCTAGGCCTAAAAGTCTAGATGTTACAATTCTCCCCCTCTCAAAAAAAATTTCGTCCTCGAAATTTCGGGTCAAACCTTTATTCTTACCCTTAATGAGAGGTTACCTGAGGAGAGTATCTTACTTATACTTAACTCTGACCTTTTCAACTTTTCATTATACCTCATTTTCGAGTTTCCACCTTGGGCTTCATACTTACATAACTCGTCGTTCTAAACTTTTTGTCATTCAGATGAGCATGGTCTTTGCTTTTAAGTATTTTGTCACCACTGCTCGTATTCTTCTAATACTTTAGGCTCATTCTTTCACAATAATACCATGATAGTGTGCCTGTCTTCATGGTATTTTACTATACCATGGCATTTTGGGTTCTCTTAATACAGCCTTTATCTATCCTTTGCTGTATACCTTGTCATTCCTCTTTACTTTAAGGGCATATCTCCTTTCTTTTCTTCATTGACTAGAACAGAATTGTGCCTAGTCTAAACGACAATAGACATGTCTGGGACAAGTCAAGGGTACTCTCTCTATATTAGTCCACCGCTGAAGGAGATTTCAATATTTTAAACTCATCTCTAGTCATCGTCTTCCCAAAGAGGTACTGTACTCTTACCCTCATGGCTCAGCTACTTTCTCTTAGGCTTGGTCTACTATGACCTCGAGAGCTACTGCGCTCTACCGTAAGCCTCTTTAGGATCCACTATGACCCTGGAATACTATCATCCATCTGAGCCATCTTAGGATCTCTAGGAGACTTGGACCATAGAGTTGAGTAATAAAATAAGTCACCTCCACTCAGCTAGTAACTTGACTGATTATTCCCCAAGACTGCTCACAGATATCAGTATTGTCTTCTTAGGCATTGCTCAATCCTTTCTGTCAACTCTTGAAATTCTTAGCCTTTCCCTATTTCTTTAGCCCTTCGTTTTAGCTTCCTTAAGTCACTTTCCTTTCTTTGTGCCTTTCGAATCCCTAGGCACTGGCTCATCTCTAGAGCCCATTAACTTGCTATTATATCAATGCCAGCCTACCTTGTCTTAGGACTCTGTAGTCTTCGTTGTCTCTTAATAGTTTGGACAGCATCAGGAGAGGACTTATATCATCACATTCTCATTATCCTTTAGTATTCCGTAGTACCCTACTAAGCTCGAGGAGCATCTGTTTGCATATCACACTTCTGTTGTCTTAACCAGTTTCACTCTCTCTCTCTGGGGTAAGGTCCTCCTGTGCCTTATCTCGGCTACTTCTGCTTTTCCTGTGGGAGGACAGATTGCTTTAACTGGAGCATCGTCAACTCAACCACTTGCTTTCTGTTTCATTCCTTCAGAGGATAGCTTACTCTTACTAGAGCAGCGTCACTCTGATCCAGAGAACCACTTCCCAATCTTAGAGAGGTACTTCATGGTCAAGACTTTCCTCATGCAATCTCGGCCAGGGTACATTCCTCGAATACCATATCTCTATCAAAGAGAGCCTCTCTACTGGATTACTCAATCTTATAAGCAGTGGCATCTATCTATAGGAATCTCATTTCTTAGATTCCTTAATGGCCTAATTGCCATGGTTGCACACTCTTGGATACCTTAGAGACATAAAAGAATATTGTTTTAGTCCCTGACATATCATATATCTAAGCATCATCGAGCTCTAGGTATCACAAGGAACTTACTTATCTCTCTTTGTCTATTAGTTCCCAACGCAACCATCCACTATCATGTTCTTATTCATTTCCTTTCATCTCTATCCTCAAGAGGGATCTTGCCTCACTTTACTCTTTCTAACTTTCTTTACCTCTTGACCAATTATTCTTATGTCAGGTATTGATCACCATATTCTCATCACATCACACAGTGAATATTTAATCACTTGCTGTGTGGTATCTAGGTCTGGCACCTAGGTCATCATTGACCTTTCATTCGTTATCATCTAATCTCTGTCCCTCTTGGTTCACTATCCCTTAGGGATTTCACCTCTATTCAGGGATTTGAACAAACCTCAAACATCTCATTCTGTTACCATGCCTCTATCGAGGTCATATCGATTACTTAAGGTACAGGTTGATATTCAGTTCCCTTACTAGGGCATTGACTTATACCTCTGACTGGCTTATTGTATCCTTAACCATTTGTTTCTATGGTCAAATGCTAATCATAAAGTGACCATACTACACAGCAGGCATTAATCATTAAAACATCTCTGCTGTGTGACCTTCCAGTCAGGCACCTTTAACTAATTACCCGAGGCTTAGGTTGTCACCCTGCTTCCTATTAGGGTCTAGACTCCTATTCTTTATTGGCTTACCATATTCTTAGCCATTACCCTCTGGAGACGTCTTTCAACTTTGACTCATTCCCTGGTCAAGCTCTCTTAGCCCAACCATTCCTCTCCTGAGGGGGAGTCTCTTAGCAGTGACTACCTATCTCTCAGGTTACTCTTTGTCATTCCTTACTTCTCTTCTATATCTATTTCCCTTGAAGAAAACACCTCACTATCATAATCTCAATTGGACCAATCCTAGTCACCCGTTACTTTTCTAATTAGGTTTTCTCTCACACCGGGCTTTGCTTGAACCAATACTCTGCTTATACCTTAGTCAGGACTTCTACCTGAACTTCCCAATGGTTACTTATCATTGGGTTACTTTTGCCTAAGCACACTTAACTGAATAGTGCTGATAGGCTCGAACCCTAGTACCCTTGCTGTCTCTTAGGCCCTTCTTATTCTACCTTTAGTCAGGTCTGTTCCAGCTTACATTCTTATCTCTCTCCTTATCTTAAGGATTTACCTGTCAATACTCAGTCTGTCTCTGGGTCACAAGGGTTCTTCCTGTATCTAGAGCTAGCCTAAGTGTCTCTTTTTCAGGTCTTATGGCTCTAACTCCTCTAACTTTGGCTTTCCTCTATTAATCGGAAGGAAATTGAATCTAGCTTAATTAATGATAAGGTTATCTGGAAGGAAATCATGGGTACTCTCTCAGTACTGGTTTACAACTGAAGGAGGTTTCCACATCCTCAACTTGTCCCTGGTCTTCATCTTCCCAAATAGGTACCAATCTCTAGGAGACTTAGACCATAGGACTAAGTGAAGTCATCTCCACTCAATTGGTCACCATACTAATAATTCCCCAAAACTGTTCCAAGAACCAATACCATTTTCTTAAGCCTCTTGTCAATTCCCTAGGCTACCTATTCGTCTCTTTAGGTGCCTAAGCCAATCTGTCTTAGGAGTTCTCTTACTCCTCCAGCTGCTCTTACCGTCTCTTACTACTTTAGAACGGTACAGAGAGAGGACTTATGCAACTTCTCTTTCCTCTGCTTTATCTTTCAGTATGAGCATACTCTAACATGCATTTCTGACATTTTAATGCAAGGAGTGCAAGCTCTTACTGATTGCTATGTCCATAGCATGCCGACTCGACATCTTATCCCTACAAGAGGGAGCCTCTTTCTCTGTTCGCAGCTGCTTCTGGAAGTTATAGGGAGAGGACTTTTGAGGTTCTTTTTCTTTCTGCTTACTCTAGTACTCTGCTAAGCTCAAGTACATCTAAGCCTAGCTTTATTCTTGGCTAGTTGTGCTTCCATTAGGTAAGGTCAACTCCACTTGCCTTGCCTCGGCTGCTTCCCTTTCCCTGATCGGATAGGGCATTTTGCTCCATCTAGAGCAGTGTCAATTCTGACTTGGAGGACCAATTCCTATTTTCTCTAGGAAGATTCCTGGCCAAGAACTTATCCCTTGGAAAGGGTGCCTCTCAACCTAACCCCACGTGACTGAGTATCTCTTAACATCATCGGGAACATGCCAATCTCATAATGCTAGTTCCCCGCATGGCTATCTGTCTCATTCTCATCTCTTTCTCTTCTTTTTAACCCTAAGAATTCTACTAGGGTTATCTACCTTGACTTCACTATCTCCATGTTCCTATTTATCTATTCAGGAACTTGAGATAGCTACTCTATCATAGTGCCCCATCTCTAACGAGGCTTTAAGAGCTTGCTCAGCTTAAGTGGCCACTACACCCTCTTAGCGGTGTACAGACTCAACCCCTAACTATCTTGTTCAACTCATCATTACTCTTCCTCTTGAGGGGGAATCTGATAGCTTTTAAATAGTGGCTACAACCCTCTCTCTGAGCTCTATCAGTCTTACTCTCAGGGACCTCATAGTCCATCAAGTCGTGCCAAGATACCACCTCAGCATCTGAGAGTCACTATCTCTACTCGTCATGATCAGAATTCTTATTCGTACGATGAAGTCATCACCTCCTTTGATGATCACTTTTGTATTCTTTCATTGCCACCAATTTCTTTGGTTCATCATGACAAAACATACTTTCTCTTACTTCTGCTAGTTTTACTTAGCTTTGTTCATCGTAACCTTAACTGCTGCCTGAAGGACTTCCATGTCCTAGCCTCACTGTAATCCCCAACTAAGTCAACTACTTCCTTTCAAGCAATAAAGGAAGGGTCTGGCTCACAACTCTGGGCCATTAGCACTTTTGCTTTCCCTTATCCTCAGGGATTACCAGTGGCAGAAATTAATCTTTAGCTCTTCTGACCTTTTTATATCTATTTAGGAATCAAAGATAACTACTTTGATCGTGCTGCCTTAACCTTGTATCAAGGCTACAGTAATTGTATCTAACTTAGGTTGCCACTTAACCCTTTTTCTTCTAGGGTTTAGACTCATACCTCTATTTGACTTATAAGCCATTATCCCCTTTTCTTTAGAGGGAAGTCTCTTTATCTTTACACAGTGGCTACCTTCCTCTGCGTATAACTCCTTATCATTATTTTATCTGTACCTTTCTAACAGAGGACCCAACTTCATTTAAAGATCCTTATTACTTATTTTCCCTAGAGCATTCACCTCCAATCCATAACCTTAGTTGGACCTTAGCTAGTATTCCACTACTAGCTCTAACCTGAACTGGGCTTTTCTAAATTCTTGCAGATAGTTCTCTTCTTCCTATGCCAGAACCTCTGCTCTGATACCAAAAAGTGTCACACCTTACTTATATAATACCTTAGCATTCATTTAGAACCATTCCAGACCACTTTGGATGGTCTTAAGCTTAAAAATTTCAATTTGGACGTTAATTTTCGGAAAATTACTGTTCACTGTCCAGTTTTCAGATTACAGGTCCAACTTTGAAAAATCATAACTAATTCTAGAAATATCGTATGGAGGTGTTCCAAAATTCTACGGAAAGCTCTTTCAATGCTCTTTAAGGGAAAAATATTCAACTGAACTCATCCTCACTGAAAACGTACAGTTTATTGGATTAAAATTACTATTCATTTGGTAAAATCTGGACTTTCCAGATTCTGCGCCTTAACTTCAAAAATTCATATCTCATTGTATACACATCCAAATGATGTGATTTACCACTCATTTTAAAGCTTGGGATATGAATTATAAGTGTACCAAATTCCGTAGCTTAACTCATTCATATGATAGGTCGAATTGAAGCTTGAAATTAACTGCTTCAGGACCTACGTTTTATCCCTTAATATCTCTTTACTTTAATTCTTTTTATTTCTTTGGCATACCTAACATGGGCTTACTTTTTCCCATTCATGCTCATATACTTTCATTCATGCCATAAACATCCTAAGCACATACATTGAATTGATGGCATTCATAACATAACTTACAACATAGGAGAATTATACATTGAATAATAACATCAATCATTAGCATTAATAATTCTCCACTTCTTCTCCTTGCTTCTCATGCCCTTAGTGCCCATCATTGATTTGACCTAAATGGTTGGTTAGGGAGGGGGTGAGATTCGGGGGAATCTCAGTAGCAAACACTACCACATACATGCACAAGATGGATGCTAATGTATGGTATGTAGTTTTTCATAAATTTAAGTTAACTAGTGACATGCCATCATGCTTTATGCTTGGTATAAAAATGCATGGCCATGGGAACATATTAAAAACAGCATTTCCAGCAACAATCATCATGTCACAACATCATTCAAACAACAAATACAAACCAACACATAAGCATACCATGTCAAGGACATAAAGGGTAAGTTCACTACCTTGCACCTCAAGCTTTCCTCTTACTTTTCCTTTGACTCCCTTGACTTTCCAACCATGTGGGCATTTGGTCAACATCACTAAACATCCTCTTGGATGTTTCAAAGGTCCTAAACATAACCATAATGATGACACAATCCATTAGAACCATTAGATTACATAAAGTTCAAGACTAGCTTTCTTGAACCTCAACCCCTTTCTCTTAGTCTTAGGGTTTTCTTTCTAACTTTTCTAATATAAATCTTATCATTTTATATCCTTATGATCTATTTCCTATCAATTAGGACCACTTTAGATGGCTTTAGATTCAAGAATACCAAATCTGGAAATTTTGGTTCGCGGGTACTGTTCACGCAGAATCTCCAGAATTTTTGCTCAACTTTGAAAATTCATAATTAAATCTAGGAAACTCCAAATTGAGTGATTCCAAGTCTCACTGAAATCTAATTAAGTTAAATTTAACGGAAAAATAGTTTCAGGAACCAATTCTACTCAGAACAGTACCAGAATTGTACGGAACTCGACAATCTCCCAAAAGTTCAACACTTTCCAGATTTCAAACCTTAACTTTGAAAAATCACCATAAATCGTACACATATCCAAATAAAGTGTTCTACCCATGTATTTAAAGCTCATAGAGTGTACTTTAAGCATACCAAATTTCAGAACCAGATATGAACAGTAACTAATTCGAAAAAGCCATCAAATCAGCACGTAATTCTTCCAATTTTCACATAGATCCACTTGGATCTATCATACTTTGAGGTGTTCTAGCAAGATCTAACAACCAAACTCCCTTCCCCACTCATCAACCATTTCGACCAGCCATCAAAAGGGAGAGAAGACATATTCTCAACCATAAAAGAGAAAGAAACCAAGGCAAGAACACATCTAGAGCCAAGAACTCACCTTGAACCTTGATTGTATGACCAAAGTTGATGCCTTTCTCTTGGTTTTCCCTCAAAACTCT
Organism: Neltuma alba; assembly: GCF_004799145.2. Taxonomy (NCBI): domain Eukaryota; kingdom Viridiplantae; phylum Streptophyta; class Magnoliopsida; order Fabales; family Fabaceae; genus Neltuma; species Neltuma alba. Next base: position 15,046 of record NW_021636024.1, on the reverse strand, counting down.
CTCTTTTTCCCTCTCTTCATGCCTTGCACGAAATTCCCATCTGATTTAGGGGAGAGATGAGCTCATTAATGTGTACAAAATATCCCACCAACCATCATTAATGTTATGCCAAGTGTCATTAGCCTACTTAATCTTAATCCTCTCTCTTAATTAACTTAAATCATAATGTAATTAAATTCCAAAGTCAAGATCCTCTCCATTGGTAGCTTGACACTTGGAAAGCTTTAATTACCATCCATTAAAGGCTTGACAAGTGGCTACTTGTGGGCCAAGCAAAGTGCAAGACTCTGATTAACACTTTATCGGTGCACTTTTACTCCGGGTTTAACTTCTTTTCTATAATTACAGTGCTCTGGCCTCTGTAATTATTTTTTGTCAGATCCCTAAATTCTCTTTAATTTTAGAGAGTATCTATGAATTTTCTTAACCCATAACACTTCCTTTAAGCCTTGCATAAAATTCATTTACTAAAATACCCTTTTATCAGCAAAATCGGCTCTTTAATTTCTTAAAGCCACTCTACTGGCCTTTTGGTTGCGGGACTAATTTTATAAATTAGTACAACCTTTCAACCCTTTAACCTCATTTTTGTATACACTTTTGAGGTCTCTTGCTATTTCAAATAATTACCTCAAACGGTATACTTTTTACCGGTCACAACATCATAAATTCTATTTAAGCTGCCTCAGGGGTATTTTCATCTTTTCTCTTCATAGAAGAGTCTTAGCATATTATTTCCCATTTTTTGGGATTTTCTTGGAATTTTCTGTACACTCTTCCATTTTTGCCCTTGCTGGTCATAACTTTTTGAATTTACGGTTTTACCCCTGCTTAAGCCTAACCTCATAGAACCATCTCTTTGAGGTTTCTAACTTACCCATTGGCCTGTATCTAGCCTCTTTTCTCTTTTTGGGCCTTCGAGACTTTACTGGAGCCTCTAACCTTAATTATACTCGAGCCCCTGAAAACTTTTACTTTGCAGTTTAGTCCCTGAAACTGCTTTAACTTCCTTTCTCATCTTTGGGACTTCTGCTCACAGGAGTCTGGTAACCTATTTCATTTAGGCTATTTTTGGAACTTCTAGGCCTAAAAGTCTAGATGTTACATCTATCCTTTAGGGGTTTCTACCTTTATTTAGGGATTTGAACAAACCTCAAACATCTTACTGAGTTACCTTGCCTCTGTCGAGGTTAGATCAATTACTTAAGGTTTAGCTTGCCACTCAGTTCCCCTACCAGGGCACTGACTCATACCCTTGACTGGCTCACTATACCCTTGACTGGCTCACTATACTCTTAGCCACTACCCTCTGGGAGAGTCCTTTGACTTTGACTCATACCCTGGTCAAGCTCTCTCAACTTAACCATTCCTTTCCTGAGGGGGAGTCTCTTAGCAATAACTACCTATCACTTAGGTTACTTTCTATCATTCCTTACTTCTTCTCTATATCTATTCCCCCAGGAGAAATCATCTTAATTTTTTAACCTTAGTTGGACCAATCCTAATAACCCATTACCTTCCTAGGTAGGGTTTTCTTTATATCGGGCTTTACTTAAACCAATTCTCTATTAAACATTTGCCACAACCTTTACCAGAGTCTCTGTTCTATTTAAAAATTGCTAGAACCTCTGCTCTGACACCAAAATGAAACATCCTTCCTTTAACCCTTCAAAGTATGCATTTGGAAGTGTTATGTTTCAAGCGGATCATGAAACAAGCCCGTAGATTGAAAATTTGCAATTGGTTCTCGAGTTACTGTTTACTGGTTAAATTCCAGATTTTTAGTCCAATTTTGAAAAATCACAACTAATTATAAAAAAATCATATTGTGTTGGTTCTAAATTCTATTTAAATTTCTTACAATTCTCCATAGGAAAAGAATATAAAACTGGACTTAACCCTTACCAATTTGTACAGTTTATTTGTTGAAGTTTACTGTTCATTTGGTCAAAACTATAGTTTCCAATTTCTCTGCCTTAACTTGTATTAATAAATCATAATTAATTCTTTCCTTGGATAATACCATTCCATCAATCCACAAACTATTCCCATACATTATTATAGTCAATTATACATGCCATCATCATTATTTGTCATCGCATAACATTAATAGCATGTTCATATCATACATTAACATACAAATTATACAACATAATCTAATAAATTTTCTCAATTCTTTTCCTCTTTTCTTGCTTCCACTTCATGCATCATTGCTTGATCATTATCATCTATTATGGTTGGTTAAGAAAGAGTGAGATTCAGGAGAATCTCAATAGCAAACATTACCATTTATGCATGTAAGATGAATGCAAGTGTATGACATGCTTACTTAATGTAGCTTATGCTTACTTATAACTTTTTCTCATGCTCAATGTTTCACATTAGCATGCATGGCCATGGAAAACATCAATGAAATAGATCATCATGCTAGCATTAGCATCTCATATCATTATCAAACAACGTAATGCACACCAACACATAAGCATACATATCAAGCACACAAGAAAGGTAAGTTCACTACCTTGTAACCTTTAAGCTTTCTTCTTGCTCCCTTTCCTTTCCAACCACCAGGATTGCTTGAACAACCTTTCCATTCCTCTTTTTTGGTGTCTCATGACTCTAAATGCATCAACATATCATTTCCATTCATTCATTAGAGCCATAATAATCAACAACATCAACACTTTGTTTTCTTTAAACTATATTAACTTCTAACTTTTGAGCTTGGTTTCCAACTTTTCTAAAATTAAGTCTACATGCTCTTTCCACACAATTTTACATTTAGAATCCATTTTCAAGCTCAAAATAATCAAAATCAAACTCCTTCCCCATGAACCAGCCTTGACTGAATAGTATGCACTTGGGGTCTAAATTTTTCATATTCAATTCCAATGCTTCCAAACTTGTTTTCTCACCTTTACCCCATATAATTTTTCATTTTAACTACATTGGAAGCATCAAAATCATCAAAACCCAATCCTAAGCCTATGAACCAGCTCTGGCCAAAATATTACTTAGGTTACATAATCATGAAATTCAACCAATTTCAACATAAAACCACTTGATTCTTATTCCTTTCAAACCTTTAAACATTATTCTAACATCAAGTTTGTAACATCCAAACTTTTAGGCCTAGAAGTACTAGAAATAGCCTGGATTGAATAGGCTACTAGACTCCTTTTGAGCAGAGGTCCCAAAGACGAGAAAGGAAGTGAAAGCAGTTTTAGGGACTAAACTGCAAAGAAAACATTTAGAGGGGCTAAAGTGTAATCAAAGTTAGAGGGTCCAGTAAAGTCTCAAAGGCCCAAAGAGAGAAAAGAGGCTAGATACAGGCTAAAGGTTAATTTAGAAACCTCAAAGAGAGGATTATATGAAGTTAAGTCCAAGCAAGGACTAAACTGTAAATTCCGACAGTTATGACCAACAGGGGTAAAAATAGAAGAGTCCATAGAGAATTCCAAAAAAATCCCAAAAAAAAGGGAAATAATATTCTAAGGCTCTTCTGTAAGAGAAAAGACGAAAATACCCCCGAGGCAGCTTAAATGGAATTTATGAGGTTATGGCCGGTAAAAAGTATACCGTTTGAGGTAATTATTTAAAATAGCAAGAGACCTCAAAAATGTAAACAAAAATGAGGTTAAATGGTTGAAAGATTGTACTAATTTATAAAATTAGTCCCGCAACCAAAAGGCCAGTGGAGTGGCTTTAATAAATTAAAAAGCCGGTTTTGCCGATAAAATGGTATTTTAGTAAATGAATTTTTACTCAAGGCTTAAAGGAAGTGTTATGGCCTAAGAAAATTCATAGATATTCTCTAGAATTAAAGGGAATTTATGGAGCAGACAAAAGAATTTTTTGAGCTCTGGAAGGCCATAAAGAAAGCCGGAGAAACGTGGGCCAAGTAAATTCAGAGGAAACTTATGAAACAAGTTTAATCCAATGGCTAGGATCTAATCTCCCTTCTCCTCCACCACATTTTTAACACTTGGCACCTTCTAGAAGAATGAGGTAAGCATGATGCAAGAAAGTGATGCAATGATGATGTAAAAGTCCACTTGAACTTCCAAGATTGCCCTTACTCCTTCTTCTAGCTACCAAGGGCATTTTGGTCCATTCAAGCCAAATTTTTGGCTATAAATAGACCCTCCCTCCTTCACATTTTTGGCCAAGCTGAAGAACACTAGGGGAAACTCTTGCAATTTTGATTCTTGAAGCTTAAATCAAGAGGAAGACACCTATTTTGATCAACCAAGTTTAGATCTAAGGTTAGTAAGTTGTTTCCTCTTGTTTCTTGCTTTGAATCTTTGGTTTTTATGGTTGAAAAGTTTGTTTTCTCTTAGGGCAAGGTGCTGGCTGAAATTAATAAGAGTTGAGGGAGGATGATTTGATGTTAAACTTGGTTAGAACACATTGATTAAAGGTTGTTTCAAGTGGATCTATGTGGAAATTGGAAGAATTATGTGATGATTTGATGCCTGTTTCGAATAAGTTACTCTTTGTATCTGATTCTAAAATTTGGCATGCTTAAAGTACACTCTATAATCTTTAAATCCATAGATAGAACACTTCATTTGGATATGTGTACGATTTATGGTGATTTTTCAAAGTTAGAGATTGAAATCTGGAAACAGTGTTGAACTTTTGGAAGAGTGTAGAGTTTTGTACAATTCCGGTGCTGTTCAGCATAGAATTGATTCCTGAAACTATTTTTCCTTTAAATTTAACTTAAGAGCTTTCAGTAAGACTTAGAATCACTCAATTTTGATTTTTCTAGAATTAATTATGAATTTTGAAGTTGAGCAAAATTTCTGGAATTGCTGCGTGAACAGTACCTGCGAACCAAAATTTCCAGATTTGATCTTCTTGAATCTAAGGCCATCTAAAGTGGTTCTAATTGACAAAAAATAAATCTTAAGGATGGAAAATGATGAGATTTATGTTAGAAAAGCTAGAAAGGAAACCCTAAAATGAAGAGAAAGGGTTGAGGTTCAAGAGAGCTAGTCTTGAATTTTATGTAATCTAGATCGAAACATCCAAGAGGATGTTTGGTGACATTGACCGAATGCCCACATGGTTGGAAAGTCAAGGGAGTCAAAGGAAAAGTAAGAGGAAAGCTTGAGGTGTAAGGTAGTGAACTTATCTATTGTCATTGCTTGATGTTGTATGCTTGTGTGTTGCCGTGTACATGTTATTGAATGTTATTGTGACATGTTTTGGTTGCTGCAATTGCTATTCATGATGAGTAGATTATGTTTCCATGGCCATGCATCAAGAAGTTAGCTTTGAGCATGCTAATATGTCACTAATTAACAAGAGAATAAACAAGTTACGTGTAGTGCATTAGCATCCATCTAGCATGATTAATGTCACACCCTGATAATTTTGTCCTAATTGATGAATGATTTGAGACTGACTAAGGTCAAGTAGTATAGTAGGCTGGTAGAGGATCCAGGCTATGAGGAAAAATCAGGATAGGGACATAACGGTCATTTTTGAAAAGATCGTTAAAGAAAGGGCAGTATTGGAAATAGTGTTAGAAATTCCTGAAAATTTCCAGAAAATCATGAAAAATAGAAAGGAGGGTACAGAATAATGTTTGAGGCTTAGAAGGTGAATATAGGATTAAAAATAATTTATCAGGGAATTATTTGTAATTATTGGAATTTTTGGTTAATTAAGGAAAATTAGCCAATTTTCATTATTTAAAATATATAAAGGCCTCAAAAATTCAAGGAAAAATAGGGATAAATTATGTGACATATTATCCTAATTTATAAAATTACTTCCCACCTTTGGAAGTATAGAGGTTAGCTTAAAGAATATTTATTACCGAATTATTATTAGTAGAATATTGATTTTTGATGGAATAAAATTTAGAAAATTATAGAGGGAGGTAAAACTTGAGAAAAATCATGGAATACCCTTGGAATGAGGGGAATTTAAGGAGGTGTTGAAATCAAAATTTTGTGACAGTAAATTGGACAGGATTGTTGGAAAATCAGACCGAAAATACACAAATAATCAGTGGATTGCACTGAATATTGGATGAGTCATTTTTCTCCCAATATTTAGAGTAATATTTTGGCCAAAAATAAGGGGGAGGACAAAGTTGGAATTTTCCAAATTGTTCAAGGGCATAAATAAGAGACAAAACATTAAAATAGTATTTTATTACCACATGAAAATCACATGGTGAATAGGCGTCCATCCATGTGTCAACTTCTTGTGGTGTGTGTTCTAGGATTTGTCCATGTGTAAAGTGAAAAAAAATGGACGGCCGAGATCGCATCTTTTTCCCGAAGGGCATTCTTGGAATTTTGAAAAATCAAAGCCTATAAATACCCCTCCTCTCATGAACGTTTCGGCCAAGGAGGTTGCTTGGTGAGGGAATGTTGTGTTCTTGAGTTCTAGGAGAGAGAAAGGAAGAAAGAAGAGAGAGAAAGGGAGATAGCAAAGTTAGACACCTCTAATCACCGATTAAGAGCTAATTAAGGTATGTTTACCTCCCTAAGTGTTAATTATTTTTAGTAAATTATTTATTTGAGGAAGATTAGGATTAATTGCCTTGATTAATTATGGTTTAGTGATAGCTAAGATTAATCATGTTATTTGATTAGAGATTAGTAAGTAATTAAGGTTAGCTACCTTGATTAATTAGTAATTAGTGATTAGTTATGCTAATTGAAGGATGACTAATTATGATTAATCATGTTGATTAAGGAATGATTAAGAGTTAATCATATTAATTAGAGAATGATTAATGGTTAGTCTATAAGGGATTAGTGACTTAATCTTAGAGGATTATGTTTTACTAATGACTATGTGACTTGAGGACCTTAATTAAATATTGGATTAAGGATTAAGGGTTAGTGATTAACCAAGAAAGCATGATTAATCATGGATTAAGGAAGAATTCCAAGACCTTAACTGAGGATTAAGGCTTGGTCAAACCAAAGTCAAAGGATTAGGAAAGGTATACAGAAGTTGTAAATTGAAAGGCATAAGGGTAGTATTATATTGAGAAAGAATTGTATACTGGATATGGAATTTACCATACCCTTATTGTATGGTTGATAGGCAATTTTCTGGAAACCTAGGAGGACCTCAAGCAGGGAAAACAGGGAGGAAACATTAAGCGTGGAACTGAGGTAGCGTGAACTTGCAATTATTTTGTTGACCTGCATTTGGTGTTTCTGCTATGTGTGTTTATGTGCCATGAGAATGTTTCTGCTCAGATGATGTGAACTCCTTGCAATGTATACCTTGGCTCTTGCATGATTGAGTTTTGACTAGAATGATTATATGCTCCATGATATGATGACATAGATACAGAATGGTTATGGCATGGCATAAAGACTAGCAATGTTACTTTACTGCATGTAGCATGACATCTTATGCATGTTGACCTGATGGTTGTATGTTCAATGCTACTGGGATTTCTATGAAATCTCATTCCTCCTATAACATGATATCCTAGGTGCCACTACTTCCAAGGAGAAGGGAAAGAAGTAATCATGGCTTGAGGAAATTATGATCCATGTATTGTATTATATGGTTTTAAACCTTTCTCTTCCAAGCCATGTAAGCATATTTTGATCATGAACACATGACATGATACCCTTTTTGGATGTATATTAATGGTAGACTATCTTTATATGTGATTATGGTATGCTTATAGTGAAAAACGAAATGGTGCTAGAATTAGTGAAAAAGGGGGATAAAAATGGTCTAGATTTGACCAAACTTTGACCAATGAAGACCCTGGTCAAATGGTTGACTTTTTCCCTGAAATTTGGCACGCAAATAGATCTTATTTTTCCCTTTAAAATGAGTGGTAAAGCGTCACAATTGGAGCTCTGTGCAAGAAGTTATGCCTTTCTGAAGTTAGGCAAAAAATCCTGGAAAATAGAAAAATGACCAAATGAACAGTACTTTTTGAAATTAAAATTGGATGCATTTCTGATTAAATAGGAACCTGAGGTCATTTTTTTCTTGATAGATGATGTTAAGAGCTTCGAGTGAGACTTGGAACGACCTTGTTTCGATTTTTCTAGAATTAGTTATGATTTTCCAAAGATATGCCAAGTTTAAGGTTACAGTGAATAGTAACGCGGAAAAAGAAATTTTTAAACTCAGATTTTTCAACCCGGTAACCTGAGATTGTGCTTCCAAATATCTTAACTTGGCATAATATAAGGTCACAAACGTAAGGTGTTACAATTAATATGGCATTGTTTACTACTGAGATTCCCCCGAATCTCACCCTCCCTAACCAACCATTTAGGTCAATCAATAATGGGCACTAATGGCATGAGAAGCAAGGAGAAGAAAGTGGACAATTATTGACGTTAATGATTAAGATTATGTTTAATGTATAATTCTCCTATGTTGTAAATTTATGTTATGAATGCCATCAATTCAATGCATGTGTTTATAATGTTTATGGCATGAATAAAAGTGTATGAGTATGAATGGGAAAGAGTAAGCCCATGTTATGTATGCCAAAGAAATAAAAAGAATTAAAGTAAAGAGATGTTAAGGGATAAAACGTAGGTCCTAGAGCAGTGAGTTGTAGCTCCAGTTTAACCCCTCAAACGAATGAGTTAAGTTACGAGATTTGGCAAACTCATAGTACACATCCCAAGCTTTAAAATGAGAGGTAGGTCATCTCAATTGGATGTGTACATAAGAAGATATGAATTTCCAAAGTTAAAGCATAGAATCTGAAAGTTCCAGATTTTACGAAATGAACAGTAATATTTATTGATTAAACTGTATGAATTGGGCAAAAATAAGTCCAATTGGATATTTTTCCCTTAAAGAAAATTGAAAGAGCTTTCCGTAGAATCTTGGAACACCTCCATATGATTTTTGTAGAATTAGTTATAATTTTTCAAAGTTGGACCTGTAATATGAAATTTGCACAGTAAACAGTATTTTCGGAAAAGTAACGTCCTAAAGGAGATTTTGAGCTCAAGACCATCCAATGTGGCCAAAAAGGATTCTAAATGGATTCTAAGATATTATATAAGTTGTGACAAAGTTCATCTTCCCTCACTGATGTATCCCTATTTTATAATATATTTTTATGTATAATTAAGGGATTTTATAATATTGGAAGGGTTTAAAATGTAATAGATACTCATATTTTGATTTAAGGAAATTATATGAATTAATTGCTTAAAAGTGTAATGTTTTATTATATTTTTATAATTTTCCTTTTGAAAGGTATCTCTAATTTGATTCCAGGGAATATTGTATTAAGCAAAACATGGACCCCTTGGAAAACTACATTTGTGGCAGCCACATGGCATTACAAAAGGATTTTCTAATTATCTAATTGGAAATTATCCAAAATATCTGGCCAGAATATCTCTTATCTTCTACCATAAATTAAAGCGCTTGAATAATTAATTTCTTTTATGGATGATTCCCTTATCATATTTTGAATTTGAATAAATATTTTATTCATATTCCATTATCCATTTAATTTTCCAAATATCCACATTATCATTTTTATCCTTTTTCTAAACCCTAACTCTAATTCATCCTACCACCATATCCTTATTCAAATTTGAGATATTATCCTTCTATCTAATATCATTTAAATTCAAAAGCTCTTTTACTATGGTTGCCATGAAGATCACACCAAATCAAGAGAATTCAAATTCAAAGTTCTATCAAGATTACAAGATAAAAGAAGATAAAAGACCAAGTTAGAAGATTCAAGGGTTTCCTCATCCAACCAGGAGAGATTCAAAAACTATAAAAAGAGATCAAGGGAGCCTTGGAGAAACAATAAAGCCATCTACACTACACAAGCACAAGCATACACTTGGCTTCCTCTTGTGTCCAGCTTTTTCACTATCTTCTTTTCATTATTTTCTTTTTATCATTATGGTGTCATCTAGCCATATGTGTGGCTAGTCCTCTTTGTTCCTGAGGACAAGATGATGTGGCTTGAGTTCCTGTTTATATTAGGGAGTTTCTTAGTTTTCTTATTTCAATCCACTAGTACGTTGCGTTTATGAATTTCCTAGGTTAGGATTTTTATTTCTTTTGTGGACTGATGTTTGATTTGTGTTTCAGTTGAACAATATTATTTTAAAGCTTTTAATGAATATATTTTCAGTTTCCTCATGATTTATGAGTGTTTATCTTTATATATTTCTATTTTGATTTGCACAAGTAGTTCATGCTCTAGGGTTTTCGATAGATAACTCTCTTTTAGGAACAAGATATAATTGTTTAAATGAATTCACAACTAAGTGGTTTTTAAATGATTAATTGAAAGGTGATTATATGCTAGTTCTCTGTGTATAATTTTTAATTAATTAATCACGACTTAGATGTTATCTAGGGTTTTTTCTTTTGACTTAGTAATTGTTTTTATACAAACTCCTCATCCTTTTGAATCGTGATAGCCACTCATCAACGTCCTGGGGAAGTGCATTATTCTGGTAAAGTCTTCATTCCTTTCGCTTTCTTTTACTTGCTGTTATTTTTTTTTTATTTTTCTCAATTTATTTTCTTAAAAAAAAATCAATCAATTTTCTTTCCTACTCCTTCCTTCTTTACATCATGTTCTTTTTAATTAAAAAGATTTTCAAAATTTTAACAAAGCTCCTTATAGAGATAGACGACCTAGGTTGACCTCTATACTATATAGGGTTACTTTAGTGAATTAATTTGAGAGCTTACACGACAGGGCGATCACTCGCACTTAAAAATTTCATGCAGTATGTCCTCTTAGGGTTCAAGTTGCTAAAAACCATTGAAATCCATAACCAAGCTCAATAACAATAAGGGTAGTGAAAACTACATAAAAAACCATAGAGATACCTTGTTTTAGAGCTTGATCTTGTATGGGATCACTTTATCTTTCTCTTTCCTTCTTCTTTCTCTCTCTAGAATTCATTTTGCAAGAATTTTCCCATGGTTTCCATAGGGTTAGGATAAAATGAGGGGAGGAGACGGGGTATATATAGAGTTTGTGAACAAATCCTATCTATTGATCTTGAAATTGCAAGATTAAATCTTGGCTATTCATTTTTTCCTCTTTGTCTTGTGGTGACAAGTATCCTTATGACATCATGTTTACATCATCAAACCACATGTCTTTAATCCAACCATACACGTGTCTTGCATCCAACCGTACAAGTATTTTTCATCCAACCATACACATAATCCTTTACATGTCCCTTGATCATTTTGGCATTAAGATAGGAAGAAAATTAATATAAAATTCATGCAAAATACAGCCCTTAGGCATTCTTCCACCTATCTTGCCATTATGCACAGTATCAAGTACTTTCTTGAGTCTTAACTCACTTGGGACCACTGGGACATGTTTTGGAGCTATTTTCTCATCTTAAATAAGTCCACATGACATTATATAACATGCCTAAAGAGGAAGTAATGCTCTTCCCTTATTCTTCCATTAAAACAATTAATAATATTTATTTTGAATTGAACTTGATTGAATTCCTTCTACCGTCCCATGACTCTGAGAATCTGTCTCTGAGTACCAATACTATTTATTTATCATAGGAAATTTCTCTAATTTTTCTTAAGTCAAAATTCAACCTCTAGATGGTTTACTTTGACTTTCCCCGGATAGTATATAAATAGGTTTTAAATTCTGTTAAAGCTAACCTTTTTGCTTTCAAGAGGACGGAACTATTTTTAAAACCTGTGTTAATTCCTTAAGTATTTTCCCCCATTTTTTTTTCTAATTATCTAAGGCCTCCCTATATTTTAAATAATTCAATTTCTGCTAATATTCAAAATTAGCTGAAACCTTAGGAATTCCACAAATTTCTTCCAGGGGCATTTTCGTCATTTTTAGCCTTATATGGGCCTCTGGACCTCATTCCTATTTTTCTAAAATTTTTCTAAAGTATTCAGGCTTACTTTCCATCACTGTCCCTTTTTGTCCTAAAACTTTTCAAATTTACGTTTTAGGTCCCTATTCTGGTTTAGTCTTATGAATCATCTTACTAAGGTTTCTAGTACAACCTTTGGCCCTTAATTATTTCAAATCCTTATACTGGACCTCCAAACTTCACATACTAGCCTTAACATACCATTTCCCATTCTTTGGGATTTTCTGAAATTTTCAGGCATAATTTCCATTTTTGTCCTTTTAACCCAAAACTTTACAAAATTATGATTTTGCCCCTACTTTAGCTTAGCCCTATAATTCACCTCATTGAGGTCTTTAACATAACCTTTAGCCTATATTCATCTCTATTTCATATTCTTGGGCCTCGAGACTTCACTAGATTCTCTAACTTTCTCTTTTATCACTCCCAGAAAACTTTCCCCTTACGATTTAGTCCCCGATAATCCCTCTATCCCTCTAGGAAACCTCTAGGACCTTTGCTAAAAAGGGTCTGATAGCCTATCCATTTCAAGCTAATTCTGGTACTTCTAGGCTCAAAATTGGGGATGTCACAATATTTTAAAGTCTCTGCAGAAGGATTAGTTAACTTTAAAGGAAGAATATACGTCCCTTCAATAAACAAGCCCAGAGAGCAAATTTTGAATAAGGCTCATACTAGTAAGTACACTATTCACCCCAAGTATGACTAAAATGTATCATGATGTTAAGAAATTACTTTGGTGGCTCGATATGAAGAAAGATATCACTCAAGAAGTGTCAAGGTGCCTCACTTACCAAAAGGTCAAGACGAAGCATCAGAGAAAATCAAAACCTTTACAACCCCTCGACATCCCTAAATGAAAATGGGATAGCATTTCAATGGATTTTATTATAGGATTACCTCATACTTCATCAGGATACGATGCAATCTAGGTTATCATTAATCGATTAACAAAGTCAGCCTATTTCTTGGCCATAAAAGTTAAATATTCACAGGAGAAATTAGTGAGGTTGTATATCAAGGAGATTATGTGATTGCATAGGGTACCCAAAATAATTATATTTGATCAAGACCCGCAGTTTATATCTCGATTTTGGAAAGCTCTACGGGAAGTGATGGCCACGACCCTGAGATTTAGTATAACATACACCTATAGATAGATGGACAAACAAAACGAATCATCCAGACATTGAAAGATATGTTGAGAGCATGTGTCTTGGATTTTAAAGGAAACTGGGATGAGTATTTATTGTTGGTAGAATTTGCCTATAACAACAGTTATCATTCCAGTATACGGATGGCTCCATATGAAGCTTTATATGGTAGAAAGTTTCGATCATAACTCCGCTGGATAGGACTAAGTGAAAGAAAAGTTTAAGGTCTAGAAATAATGGATCAAACCCCAGAATAGATAAACATGATTAGATAGAGGTTACTGATGGCACAAAGTAGACAAAAAAGTAATGCGGATGTAAGAAGAATGCCACTGGAATTTGTTGTTGGAGACCACATATTTCTGAAAATATCTCTAACCAGAGGTGTAGGATGAACCCTAAAGGCGAGAAAGCTAACTCCAAAGTACATCGGACCATTCCAAATTCTGTCTCAAGCTAGACCAACGATCTACAGACTAGACTTACCTCATAATCTTAGTCAATTACAAAACGTATTCGATGTTTACCAATTAAAGAAGTATCATCCAGATCTTGCATATGTTATAGAACATGCCAATATTAAGTTACAAGACAATTTATCATTCAAAGTATGACTAGAGTGGATCGTATATCAGAAGATTAAGCAGCTGAGGAACAAAATGATTTTGCTATTAAAGGTGATTTGGAGGAATATGACATAGGAGGAAGCAACATGGGAAAAGGAAGACGAATTCAAGAGCAAATATCTAGAACCCTTCCAATAAGGTACATTTTAAAAATTTCGAGGACGAAATTTATTTTAACAAGGGAGTAAATGTCACATCCTGTTAATTTTAACCATATAAATGAGGAATATAAAATAAACCATGGGTCAAGCAGGATAGTTAATAGATAAACAACATAACTTTTAAACTAAAACCAAACCAGAGACCGAATTATCATTTTCAAAATATTCGATCAATATTGGATAGAGTGGGAAAGTGCACCCGAAATTTTAGAAAATTCCCAAAAAAATCATGAAAAATAGAATAAAGGGTATATAATTGTATTTGATGCCTGAAAGATAAAAATGGTGTCAAAATAATTAATTATGGATTTTTCTGTATTTTCTAGGAATTTTGGCTAACTAAGAAAAACTTGGTCAAACTGAATTATTTAAAATACATAAGGGGCCTCAATAATTTTTGGAAATATTAGGAAAATTATCTGAGATGTTATTTTGAATTTTAAAATTGTTCTCAGCCTCTAAAGATGTTGAGGTTAGCTTTAAATTATTTAAAGCTGAATTATATCAGTAAAAGACCAATTTCAGGAAAAATTTAATTTAAGAAGTTATAGGGCAAAATAAAATATGAAAAAATTAGGAGAATCTTTGCTCATAAAAAAGAAGCTATTGGCATAAGAAAATGAATTTGTGGTAAATTTAACAGGGTCTAAGAAAAATTTGACTGATAACTTGAGATTATACAATGCAATCACTATAAGCTTGGTGGGGCCAAATTTTTCCCTATTCTTCTTACCAAAATGGTGCCATTTGAGAAGGGAGAGGAACTAAGTGGAATAATACAATTTGTTAAAAGATAGAATTGGAAGATTGGAATTACAAATAAAATATGAAGATCTTTACACATAGATGCTTATGTGTCCCTTGAGGTGGTATCTTCATTCAATTTGGAAGACACCAGGGGGACATATAGCATGTTTTGAAGAAAAAGAGAGAGGATGAAGTCATGTGTCTAGTGGTAAAAATCAATGGCAATTCAAGTTACCACATACTAAGGTTTAAGGACAAGTTTATATATACTACCTCCTCTCCTCTCTAGTCATTTTTTAGGGTCATCTTAGGGCTTGGAAGAGTAGAACATTTCAGCCAAGCAAGGAGGGAGAAGACGGAGAAGAAGAACAAGGCAAACTAAGGTATTTTTACTCCTCGATCAAGGTAAAAGCATGATTATCCTCTCTAGCACATAATTTTCTATAGATTGATGGTTTTAAATATGGTTTTGA
>NW_021636023.1:0-84750 GCF_004799145.2 Neltuma alba | reverse complement strand
GTCTTAGGTTTTCTTTCTACTTTTTCTAATATAAATCTTATCATTTTATATCCTTATGATCTATTTCCTATCAATTAGGACCACTTTAGATGGCTTTAGATTCAAGAATACCAAATCTGGAAATTTTGGTTCGCGGGTACTGTTCACGCAGAATCTCCAGAATTTTTGCTCAACTTTGAAAATTCATAATTAAATCTAGGAAACTCCAAATTGAGTGATTCCAAGTCTCACTGAAATCTAATTAAGTTAAATTTAACGGAAAAATAGTTTCAGGAACCAATTCTACTCAGAACAGTACCAGAATTGTACGGAAATCGACAATCTCCCAAAAGTTCAACACTTTCCAGATTTCAAACCTTAACTTTGAAAAATCACCATAAATCGTACACATATCCAAATAAAGTGTTCTACCCATGTATTTAAAGCTCATAGAGTGTACTTTAAGCATACCAAATTTCAGAACCAATATGAACAGTAACTAATTCGAAAAAGCCATCAAATCAGCACGTAATTCTTCCAATTTTCACATAGATCCACTTGGATCTATCATACTTTGAGGTGTTCTAGCAAGATCTAACAACCAAACTCCCTTCCCCACTCATCAACCATTTCGACCAGCCCATCAAAAGGAGAGAAGACATATTCTCAACCATAAAAGAGAAAGAGAACCAAGGCAAGAACACATCTAGAGCCAAGAACTCACCTTGAACCTTGATTGTATGACCAAAGTTGATGCCTTTCTCTTGGTTTTCCCTCAAAACTCTCTCTTTTTCCCTCTCTTCATGCCTTGCACGAAATTCCCATCTGATTTAGGGAGAGATGAGCTCATTAATGTGTACAAAATATCCCACCAACCATCATTAATGTTATGCCAAGTGTCATTAGCCTACTTAATCTTAATCCTCTCTCTTAATTAACTTAAATCATAATGTAATTAAATTCCAAAGTCAAGATCCTCTCCATTGGTAGCTTGACACTTGGAAAGCTTTAATTACCATCCATTAAAGGCTTGACAAGTGGCTACTTGTGGCCAAGCAAAGTGCAAGACTCTGATTAACACTTTATCGTGCACTTTTACTCCGGGTTTAACTTCTTTTCTATAATTACAGTGCTCTGGCCTCTGTAATTATTTTTTGTCAGATCCCTAAATTCTCTTTAATTTTAGAGAGTATCTATGAATTTTCTTAACCCATAACACTTCCTTTAAGCCTTGCATAAAATTCATTTACTAAAATACCCTTTTATCAGCAAAATCGGCTCTTTAATTTCTTAAAGCCACTCTACTGGCCTTTTGGTTGCGGGACTAATTTTATAAATTAGTACAACCTTTCAACCCTTTAACCTCATTTTTGTATACACTTTTGAGGTCTCTTGCTATTTCAAATAATTACCTCAAACGGTATACTTTTTACCGGTCACAACATCATAAATTCTATTTAAGCTGCCTCAGGGGTATTTTCATCTTTTCTCTTCATAGAAGAGTCTTAGCATATTATTTCCCATTTTTTGGGATTTTCTTGGAATTTTCTGTACACTCTTCCATTTTTGCCCTTGCTGGTCATAACTTTTTGAATTTACGGTTTTACCCCTGCTTAAGCCTAACCTCATAGAACCATCTCTTTGAGGTTTCTAACTTACCCATTGGCCTGTATCTAGCCTCTTTTCCTCTTTTTGGGCCTTCGAGACTTTACTGGAGCCTCTAACCTTAATTATACTCGAGCCCCTGAAAACTTTTACTTTGCAGTTTAGTCCCTGAAACTGCTTTAACTTCCTTTCTCATCTTTGGGACTTCTGCTCACAGGAGTCTGGTAACCTATTTCATTTAGGCTATTTTTGGAACTTCTAGGCCTAAAAGTCTAGATGTTACATCTATCCTTTAGGGGTTTCTACCTTTATTTAGGGATTTGAACAAACCTCAAACATCTTACTGAGTTACCTTGCCTCTGTCGAGGTTAGATCAATTACTTAAGGTTTAGCTTGCCACTCAGTTCCCCTACCAGGGCACTGACTCATACCCTTGACTGGCTCACTATACCCTTGACTGGCTCACTATACTCTTAGCCACCCTCCCTCTGGGAGAGTCCTTTGACTTTGACTCATACCCTGGTCAAGCTCTCTCAACTTAACCATTCCTTTCCTGAGGGGAGTCTCTTAGCAATAACTACCTATCACTTAGGTTACTTTCTATCATTCCTTACTTCTTCTCTATATCTATTCCCCCAGGAGAAATCATCTTAATTTTTTTACCTTAGTTGGACCAATCCTCCTAATAACCCATTACCTTCCTAGGTAGGGTTTTCTTTATATCGGGCTTTACTTAAACCAATTCTCTATTAAACATTTGCCACAACCTTTACCAGAGTCTCTGTTCTATTTAAAAATTGCTAGAACCTCTGCTCTGACACCAAAATGAAACATCCTTCCTTTAACCCTTCAAAGTATGCATTTGGAAGTGTTATGTTTCAAGCGGATCATGAAACAAGCCCGTAGATTGAAAATTTGCAATTGGTTCTCGAGTTACTGTTTACTGGTTAAATTCCAGATTTTTAGTCCAATTTTGAAAAATCACAACTAATTATAAAAAAATCATATTGTGTTGGTTCTAAATTCTATTTAAATTTCTTACAATTCTCCATAGGAAAAGAATATAAAACTGGACTTAACCCTTACCAATTTGTACAGTTTATTTGTTGAAGTTTACTGTTCATTTGGTCAAAACTATAGTTTCCAATTCCTCTGCCTTAACTTGTATTAATAAATCATAATTAATTCTTTCCTTGGATAATACCATTCCATCAATCCACAAACTATTCCCATACATTATTATAGTCAATTATACATGCCATCATCATTATTTGTCATCGCATAACATTAATAGCATGTTCATATCATACATTAACATACAAATTATACAACATAATCTAATAAATTTTCTCAATTCTTTTCCTCTTTTCTTGCTTCCACTTCATGCATCATTGCTTGATCATTATCATCTATTATGGTTGGTTAAGAAGAGTGAGATTCAGGAGAATCTCAATAGCAAACATTACCATTTATGCATGTAAGATGAATGCAAGTGTATGACATGCTTACTTAATGTAGCTTATGCTTACTTATAACTTTTTCTCATGCTCAATGTTTCACATTAGCATGCATGGCCATGGAAAACATCAATGAAATAGATCATCATGCTAGCATTAGCATCTCATATCATTATCAAACAACGTAATGCACACCAACACATAAGCATACATATCAAGCACACAAGAAGGTAAGTTCACTACCTTGTAACCTTTAAGCTTTCTTCTTCTTGCTCCCTTTCCTTTCCAACCACCAGGATTGCTTGAACAACCTTTCCATTCCTCTTTTTTGGTGTCTCATGACTCTAAATGCATCAACATATCATTTCCATTCATTCATTAGAGCCATAATAATCAACAACATCATCAACACTTTGTTTTCTTTAAACTATATTAACTTCTAACTTTTGAGCTTGGTTTCCAACTTTTCTAAAATTAAGTCTACATGCTCTTTCCACACAATTTTACATTTAGAATCCATTTTCAAGCTCAAAATAATCAAAATCAAACTCCTTCCCCATGAACCAGCCTTGACTGAATAGTATGCACTTGGGGTCTAAATTTTTCATATTCAATTCCAATGCTTCCAAACTTGTTTTCTCACCTTTACCCCCCATATAATTTTTCATTTTAACTACATTGGAAGCATCAAAATCATCAAAACCCAATCCTAAGCCTATGAACCAGCTCTGGCCAAAATATTACTTAGGTTACATAATCATGAAATTCAACCAATTTCAACATAAAACCACTTGATTCTTATTCCTTTCAAACCTTTAAACATTATTCTAACATCAAGTTTGTAACATCCAAACTTTTAGGCCTAGAAGTACTAGAAATAGCCTGGATTGAATAGGCTACTAGACTCCTTTTGAGCAGAGGTCCCAAAGACGAGAAAGGAAGTGAAAGCAGTTTTAGGGACTAAACTGCAAAGAAAACATTTAGAGGGGCTAAAGTGTAATCAAAGTTAGAGGGTCCAGTAAAGTCTCAAAGGCCCAAAGAGAGAAAAGAGGCTAGATACAGGCTAAAGGTTAATTTAGAAACCTCAAAGAGAGGATTATATGAAGTTAAGTCCAAGCAAGGACTAAACTGTAAATTCCGACAGTTATGACCAACAGGGGTAAAAATAGAAGAGTCCATAGAGAATTCCAAAAAAATCCCAAAAAAAGGGAAATAATATTCTAAGGCTCTTCTGTAAGAGAAAAGACGAAAATACCCCCGAGGCAGCTTAAATGGAATTTATGAGGTTATGGCCGGTAAAAAGTATACCGTTTGAGGTAATTATTTAAAATAGCAGAGACCTCAAAAATGTAAACAAAATGAGGTTAAATGGTTGAAAGATTGTACTAATTTATAAAATTAGTCCCGCAACCAAAAGGCCAGTGGAGTGGCTTTAATAAATTAAAAAGCCGGTTTTGCCGATAAAATGGTATTTTAGTAAATGAATTTTTACTCAAGGCTTAAAGGAAGTGTTATGGCCTAAGAAAATTCATAGATATTCTCTAGAATTAAAGGGAATTTATGGAGCAGACAAAAGAATTTTTTGAGCTCTGGAAGGCCATAAAGAAAGCCGGAGAAACGTGGGCCAAGTAAATTCAGAGGAAACTTATGAAACAAGTTTAATCCAATGGCTAGGATCTAATCTCCCTTCTCCTCCACCACATTTTTAACACTTGGCACCTTCTAGAAGAATGAGGTAAGCATGATGCAAGAAAGTGATGCAATGATGATGTAAAAGTCCACTTGAACTTCCAAGATTGCCCTTACTCCTTCTTCTAGCTACCAAGGGCATTTTGGTCCATTCAAGCCAAATTTTTGGCTATAAATAGACCCTCCCTCCTTCACATTTTTGGCCAAGCTGAAGAACACTAGGGGAAACTCTTGCAATTTTGATTCTTGAAGCTTAAATCAAGAGGAAGACACCTATTTGATCAACCAAGTTTAGATCTAAGGTTAGTAAGTTGTTTCCCTCTTGTTTCTTGCTTTGAATCTTTGGTTTTTATGGTTGAAAAGTTTGTTTTCTCTTAGGGCAAGGTGCTGGCTGAAATTAATAAGAGTTGAGGGAGGATGATTTGATGTTAAACTTGGTTAGAACACATTGATTAAAGGTTGTTTCAAGTGGATCTATGTGGAAATTGGAAGAATTATGTGATGATTTGATGCCTGTTTCGAATAAGTTACTCTTTGTATCTGATTCTAAAATTTGGCATGCTTAAAGTACACTCTATAATCTTTAAATCCATAGATAGAACACTTCATTTGGATATGTGTACGATTTATGGTGATTTTTCAAAGTTAGAGATTGAAATCTGGAAACAGTGTTGAACTTTTGGAAGAGTGTAGAGTTTTGTACAATTCCGGTGCTGTTCAGCATAGAATTGATTCCTGAAACTATTTTTCCTTTAAATTTAACTTAAGAAGCTTTCAGTAAGACTTAGAATCACTCAATTTTGATTTTTCTAGAATTAATTATGAATTTTTGAAGTTGAGCAAAATTTCTGGAATTGCTGCGTGAACAGTACCTGCGAACCAAAATTTCCAGATTTGATCTTCTTGAATCTAAGGCCATCTAAAGTGGTTCTAATTGACAAAAAATAAATCTTAAGGATGGAAAATGATGAGATTTATGTTAGAAAGCTAGAAAGGAAACCCTAAAATGAAGAGAAAGGGTTGAGGTTCAAGAGAGCTAGTCTTGAATTTTATGTAATCTAGATCGAAACATCCAAGAGGATGTTTGGTGACATTGACCGAATGCCCACATGGTTGGAAAGTCAAGGGAGTCAAAGGAAAGTAAGAGGAAAGCTTGAGGTGTAAGGTAGTGAACTTATCTATTGTCATTGCTTGATGTTGTATGCTTGTGTGTTGCCGTGTACATGTTATTGAATGTTATTGTGACATGTTTTGGTTGCTGCAATTGCTATTCATGATGAGTAGATTATGTTTCCATGGCCATGCATCAAGAAGTTAGCTTTGAGCATGCTAATATGTCACTAATTAACAAGAGAATAAACAAGTTACGTGTAGTGCATTAGCATCCATCTAGCATGATTAATGTCACACCCTGATAATTTTGTCCTAATTGATGAATGATTTGAGACTGACTAAGGTCAAGTAGTATAGTAGGCTGGTAGAGGATCCAGGCTATGAGGAAAAATCAGGATAGGGACATAACGGTCATTTTTGAAAAGATCGTTAAAGAAAGGGCAGTATTGGAAATAGTGTTAGAAATTCCTGAAAATTTCCAGAAAATCATGAAAAATAGAAAGGAGGGTACAGAATAATGTTTGAGGCTTAGAAGGTGAATATAGGATTAAAAATAATTTATCAGGGAATTATTTGTAATTATTGGAATTTTTGGTTAATTAAGGAAAATTAGCCAATTTTCATTATTTAAAATATATAAAGGCCTCAAAAATTCAAGGAAAAATAGGGATAAATTATGTGACATATTATCCTAATTTATAAAATTACTTCCCACCTTTGGAAGTATAGAGGTTAGCTTAAAGAATATTTATTACCGAATTATTATTAGTAGATTGATTTTTTTTGATGGAATAAAATTTAGAAATTATAGAGGGAGGTAAAACTTGAGAAAAATCATGGAATACCCTTGGAATGAGGGGAATTTAAGGAGGTGTTGAAATCAAAATTTTGTGACAGTAAATTGGACAGGATTGTTGGAAAATCAGACCGAAAATACACAAATAATCAGTGGATTGCACTGAATATTGGATGAGTCATTTTTCTCCCAATATTTAGAGTAATATTTTGGCCAAAATAAGGGGGAGGACAAAGTTGGAATTTTCCAAATTGTTCAAGGGCATAAATAAGAGACAAAACATTAAAATAGTATTTTATTACCACATGAAAATCACATGGTGAATAGGCGTCCATCCATGTGTCAACTTCTTGTGGTGTGTGTTCTAGGATTTGTCCATGTGTAAAGTGAAAAAAAATGGACGGCCGAGATCGCATCTTTTTCCCGAAGGGCATTCTTGGAATTTTGAAAAATCAAAGCCTATAAATACCCCTCCTCTCATGAACGTTTCGGCCAAGGAGGTTGCTTGGTGAGGGAATGTTGTGTTCTTGAGTTCTAGGAGAGAGAAAGGAAGAAAGAAGAGAGAGAAAGGGAGAGAAGCAAAGTTAGACACCTCTAATCACCGATTAAGAGCTAATTAAGGTATGTTTACCTCCCTAAGTGTTAATTATTTTTAGTAAATTATTTATTTGAGGAAGATTAGGATTAATTGCCTTGATTAATTATGGTTTAGTGATAGCTAAGATTAATCATGTTATTTGATTAGAGATTAGTAAGTAATTAAGGTTAGCTACCTTGATTAATTAGTAATTAGTGATTAGTTATGCTAATTGAAGGATGACTAATTATGATTAATCATGTTGATTAAGGAATGATTAAGAGTTAATCATATTAATTAGAGAATGATTAATGGTTAGTCTATAAGGGATTAGTGACTTAATCTTAGAGGATTATGTTTTACTAATGACTATGTGACTTGAGGACCTTAATTAAATATTGGATTAAGGATTAAGGGTTAGTGATTAACCAAGAAAGCATGATTAATCATGGATTAAGGAAGAATTCCAAGACCTTAACTGAGGATTAAGGCTTGGTCAAACCAAAGTCAAAGGATTAGGAAAGGTATACAGAAGTTGTAAATTGAAAGGCATAAGGGTAGTATTATATTGAGAAAGAATTGTATACTGGATATGGAATTTACCATACCCTTATTGTATGGTTGATAGGCAATTTTCTGGAAACCTAGGAGGACCTCAAGCAGGGAAAACAGGGAGGAAACATTAAGCGTGGAACTGAGGTAGCGTGAACTTGCAATTATTTTGTTGACCTGCATTTGGTGTTTCTGCTATGTGTGTTTATGTGCCATGAGAATGTTTCTGCTCAGATGATGTGAACTCCTTGCAATGTATACCTTGGCTCTTGCATGATTGAGTTTTGACTAGAATGATTATATGCTCCATGATATGATGACATAGATACAGAATGGTTATGGCATGGCATAAAGACTAGCAATGTTACTTTACTGCATGTAGCATGACATCTTATGCATGTTGACCTGATGGTTGTATGTTCAATGCTACTGGGATTTCTATGAAATCTCATTCCTCCTATAACATGATATCCTAGGTGCCACTACTTCCAAGGAGAAGGGAAAGAAGTAATCATGGCTTGAGGAAATTATGATCCATGTATTGTATTATATGGTTTTAAACCTTTCTCTTCCAAGCCATGTAAGCATATTTTGATCATGAACACATGACATGATACCCTTTTTGGATGTATATTAATGGTAGACTATCTTTATATGTGATTATGGTATGCTTATAGTGAAAAACGAAATGGTGCTAGAATTAGTGAAAAAGGGGGATAAAAATGGTCTAGATTTGACCAAACTTTGACCAATGAAGACCCTGGTCAAATGGTTGACTTTTTCCCTGAAATTTGGCACGCAAATAGATCTTATTTTTCCCTTTAAAATGAGTGGTAAAGCGTCACAATTGGAGCTCTGTGCAAGAAGTTATGCCTTTCTGAAGTTAGGCAAAAAATCCTGGAAAATAGAAAAATGACCAAATGAACAGTACTTTTTGAAATTAAAATTGGATGCATTTCTGATTAAATAGGAACCTGAGGTCATTTTTTTCTTGATAGATGATGTTAAGAGCTTCGAGTGAGACTTGGAACGACCTTG
This sequence comes from Neltuma alba, assembly GCF_004799145.2. Taxonomy (NCBI): domain Eukaryota; kingdom Viridiplantae; phylum Streptophyta; class Magnoliopsida; order Fabales; family Fabaceae; genus Neltuma; species Neltuma alba. Next base: position 75,944 of record NW_021636023.1, on the reverse strand, counting down.
TTTCGATTTTTCTAGAATTAGTTATGATTTTCCAAAGATATGCCAAGTTTAAGGTTACAGTGAATAGTAACGCGGAAAAAGAAATTTTTAAACTCAGATTTTTCAACCCGGTAACCTGAGATTGTGCTTCCAAATATCTTAACTTGGCATAATATAAGGTCACAAACGTAAGGTGTTACAATTAATATGGCATTGTTTACTACTGAGATTCCCCCGAATCTCACCCTCCCTAACCAACCATTTAGGTCAATCAATAATGGGCACTAATGGCATGAGAAGCAAGGAGAAGAAAGTGGACAATTATTGACGTTAATGATTAAGATTATGTTTAATGTATAATTCTCCTATGTTGTAAATTTATGTTATGAATGCCATCAATTCAATGCATGTGTTTATAATGTTTATGGCATGAATAAAAGTGTATGAGTATGAATGGGAAAGAGTAAGCCCATGTTATGTATGCCAAAGAAATAAAAAGAATTAAAGTAAAGAGATGTTAAGGGATAAAACGTAGGTCCTAGAGCAGTGAGTTGTAGCTCCAGTTTAACCCCTCAAACGAATGAGTTAAGTTACGAGATTTGGCAAACTCATAGTACACATCCCAAGCTTTAAAATGAGAGGTAGGTCATCTCAATTGGATGTGTACATAAGAAGATATGAATTTCCAAAGTTAAAGCATAGAATCTGAAAGTTCCAGATTTTACGAAATGAACAGTAATATTTATTGATTAAACTGTATGAATTGGGCAAAAATAAGTCCAATTGGATATTTTTCCCTTAAAGAAAATTGAAAGAGCTTTCCGTAGAATCTTGGAACACCTCCATATGATTTTTGTAGAATTAGTTATAATTTTTCAAAGTTGGACCTGTAATATGAAATTTGCACAGTAAACAGTATTTTCGGAAAAGTAACGTCCTAAAGGAGATTTTGAGCTCAAGACCATCCAATGTGGCCAAAAAGGATTCTAAATGGATTCTAAGATATTATATAAGTTGTGACAAAGTTCATCTTCCCTCACTGATGTATCCCTATTTTATAATATATTTTTATGTATAATTAAGGGATTTTATAATATTGGAAGGGTTTAAAATGTAATAGATACTCATATTTTGATTTAAGGAAATTATATGAATTAATTGCTTAAAAGTGTAATGTTTTATTATATTTTTATAATTTTCCTTTTGAAAGGTATCTCTAATTTGATTCCAGGGAATATTGTATTAAGCAAAACATGGACCCCTTGGAAAACTACATTTGTGGCAGCCACATGGCATTACAAAAGGATTTTCTAATTATCTAATTGGAAATTATCCAAAATATCTGGCCAGAATATCTCTTATCTTCTACCATAAATTAAAGCGCTTGAATAATTAATTTCTTTTATGGATGATTCCCTTATCATATTTTGAATTTGAATAAATATTTTATTCATATTCCATTATCCATTTAATTTTCCAAATATCCACATTATCATTTTTATCCTTTTTCTAAACCCTAACTCTAATTCATCCTACCACCATATCCTTATTCAAATTTGAGATATTATCCTTCTATCTAATATCATTTAAATTCAAAAGCTCTTTTACTATGGTTGCCATGAAGATCACACCAAATCAAGAGAATTCAAATTCAAAGTTCTATCAAGATTACAAGATAAAAGAAGATAAAAGACCAAGTTAGAAGATTCAAGGGTTTCCTCATCCAACCAGGAGAGATTCAAAAACTATAAAAAGAGATCAAGGGAGCCTTGGAGAAACAATAAAGCCATCTACACTACACAAGCACAAGCATACACTTGGCTTCCTCTTGTGTCCAGCTTTTTCACTATCTTCTTTTCATTATTTTCTTTTTATCATTATGGTGTCATCTAGCCATATGTGTGGCTAGTCCTCTTTGTTCCTGAGGACAAGATGATGTGGCTTGAGTTCCTGTTTATATTAGGGAGTTTCTTAGTTTTCTTATTTCAATCCACTAGTACGTTGCGTTTATGAATTTCCTAGGTTAGGATTTTTATTTCTTTTGTGGACTGATGTTTGATTTGTGTTTCAGTTGAACAATATTATTTTAAAGCTTTTAATGAATATATTTTCAGTTTCCTCATGATTTTATGAGTGTTTATCTTTATATATTTCTATTTTGATTTGCACAAGTAGTTCATGCTCTAGGGTTTTCGATAGATAACTCTCTTTTAGGAACAAGATATAATTGTTTAAATGAATTCACAACTAAGTGGTTTTTAAATGATTAATTGAAAGGTGATTATATGCTAGTTCTCTGTGTATAATTTTTAATTAATTAATCACGACTTAGATGTTATCTAGGGTTTTTTCTTTTGACTTAGTAATTGTTTTTATACAAACTCCTCATCCTTTTGAATCGTGATAGCCACTCATCAACGTCCTGGGGAAGTGCATTATTCTGGTAAAGTCTTCATTCCTTTCGCTTTCTTTTACTTGCTGTTATTTTTTTTTTATTTTTCTCAATTTATTTTCTTAAAAAAAATCAATCAATTTTCTTTCCTACTCCTTCCTTCTTTACATCATGTTCTTTTTAATTAAAAAGATTTTCAAAATTTTAACAAAGCTCCTTATAGAGATAGACGACCTAGGTTGACCTCTATACTATATAGGGTTACTTTAGTGAATTAATTTGAGAGCTTACACGACAGGGCGATCACTCGCACTTAAAAATTTCATGCAGTATGTCCTCTTAGGGTTCAAGTTGCTAAAAACCATTGAAATCCATAACCAAGCTCAATAACAATAAGGGTAGTGAAAACTACATAAAAAACCATAGAGATACCTTGTTTTAGAGCTTGATCTTGTATGGGATCACTTTATCTTTCTCTTTCCTTCTTCTTTCTCTCTCTAGAATTCATTTTGCAAGAATTTTCCCATGGTTTCCATAGGGTTAGGATAAAATGAGGGGAGGAGACGGGGTATATATAGAGTTTGTGAACAAATCCTATCTATTGATCTTGAAATTGCAAGATTAAATCTTGGCTATTCATTTTTTCCTCTTTGTCTTGTGGTGACAAGTATCCTTATGACATCATGTTTACATCATCAAACCACATGTCTTTAATCCAACCATACACGTGTCTTGCATCCAACCGTACAAGTATTTTTCATCCAACCATACACATAATCCTTTACATGTCCCTTGATCATTTTGGCATTAAGATAGGAAGAAAATTAATATAAAATTCATGCAAAATACAGCCCTTAGGCATTCTTCCACCTATCTTGCCATTATGCACAGTATCAAGTACTTTCTTGAGTCTTAACTCACTTGGGACCACTGGGACATGTTTTGGAGCTATTTTCTCATCTTAAATAAGTCCACATGACATTATATAACATGCCTAAAGAGGAAGTAATGCTCTTCCCTTATTCTTCCATTAAAACAATTAATAATATTTATTTTGAATTGAACTTGATTGAATTCCTTCTACCGTCCCATGACTCTGAGAATCTGTCTCTGAGTACCAATACTATTTATTTATCATAGGAAATTTCTCTAATTTTTCTTAAGTCAAAATTCAACCTCTAGATGGTTTACTTTGACTTTCCCCGGATAGTATATAAATAGGTTTTAAATTCTGTTAAAGCTAACCTTTTTGCTTTCAAGAGGACGGAACTATTTTTAAAACCTGTGTTAATTCCTTAAGTATTTTCCCCCATTTTTTTTTCTAATTATCTAAGGCCTCCCTATATTTTAAATAATTCAATTTCTGCTAATATTCAAAATTAGCTGAAACCTTAGGAATTCCACAAATTTCTTCCAGGGGCATTTTCGTCATTTTTAGCCTTATATGGGCCTCTGGACCTCATTCCTATTTTTCTAAAATTTTTCTAAAGTATTCAGGCTTACTTTCCATCACTGTCCCTTTTTGTCCTAAAACTTTTCAAATTTACGTTTTAGGTCCCTATTCTGGTTTAGTCTTATGAATCATCTTACTAAGGTTTCTAGTACAACCTTTGGCCCTTAATTATTTCAAATCCTTATACTGGACCTCCAAACTTCACATACTAGCCTTAACATACCATTTCCCATTCTTTGGGATTTTCTGAAATTTTCAGGCATAATTTCCATTTTTGTCCTTTTAACCCAAAACTTTACAAAATTATGATTTTGCCCCTACTTTAGCTTAGCCCTATAATTCACCTCATTGAGGTCTTTAACATAACCTTTAGCCTATATTCATCTCTATTTCATATTCTTGGGCCTCGAGACTTCACTAGATTCTCTAACTTTCTCTTTTATCACTCCCAGAAAACTTTCCCCTTACGATTTAGTCCCCGATAATCCCTCTATCCCTCTAGGAAACCTCTAGGACCTTTGCTAAAAAGGGTCTGATAGCCTATCCATTTCAAGCTAATTCTGGTACTTCTAGGCTCAAAATTGGGGATGTCACAATATTTTAAAGTCTCTGCAGAAGGATTAGTTAACTTTAAAGGAAGAATATACGTCCCTTCAATAAACAAGCCCAGAGAGCAAATTTTGAATAAGGCTCATACTAGTAAGTACACTATTCACCCCAAGTATGACTAAAATGTATCATGATGTTAAGAAATTACTTTGGTGGCTCGATATGAAGAAAGATATCACTCAAGAAGTGTCAAGGTGCCTCACTTACCAAAAGGTCAAGACGAAGCATCAGAGAAAATCAAAACCTTTACAACCCCTCGACATCCCTAAATGAAAATGGGATAGCATTTCAATGGATTTTATTATAGGATTACCTCATACTTCATCAGGATACGATGCAATCTAGGTTATCATTAATCGATTAACAAAGTCAGCCTATTTCTTGGCCATAAAAGTTAAATATTCACAGGAGAAATTAGTGAGGTTGTATATCAAGGAGATTATGTGATTGCATAGGGTACCCAAAATAATTATATTTGATCAAGACCCGCAGTTTATATCTCGATTTTGGAAAGCTCTACGGGAAGTGATGGCCACGACCCTGAGATTTAGTATAACATACACCTATAGATAGATGGACAAACAAAACGAATCATCCAGACATTGAAAGATATGTTGAGAGCATGTGTCTTGGATTTTAAAGGAAACTGGGATGAGTATTTATTGTTGGTAGAATTTGCCTATAACAACAGTTATCATTCCAGTATACGGATGGCTCCATATGAAGCTTTATATGGTAGAAAGTTTCGATCATAACTCCGCTGGATAGGACTAAGTGAAAGAAAAGTTTAAGGTCTAGAAATAATGGATCAAACCCCAGAATAGATAAACATGATTAGATAGAGGTTACTGATGGCACAAAGTAGACAAAAAAGTAATGCGGATGTAAGAAGAATGCCACTGGAATTTGTTGTTGGAGACCACATATTTCTGAAAATATCTCTAACCAGAGGTGTAGGATGAACCCTAAAGGCGAGAAAGCTAACTCCAAAGTACATCGGACCATTCCAAATTCTGTCTCAAGCTAGACCAACGATCTACAGACTAGACTTACCTCATAATCTTAGTCAATTACAAAACGTATTCGATGTTTACCAATTAAAGAAGTATCATCCAGATCTTGCATATGTTATAGAACATGCCAATATTAAGTTACAAGACAATTTATCATTCAAAGTATGACTAGAGTGGATCGTATATCAGAAGATTAAGCAGCTGAGGAACAAAATGATTTTGCTATTAAAGGTGATTTGGAGGAATATGACATAGGAGGAAGCAACATGGGAAAAGGAAGACGAATTCAAGAGCAAATATCTAGAACCCTTCCAATAAGGTACATTTTAAAAATTTCGAGGACGAAATTTATTTTAACAAGGGAGTAAATGTCACATCCTGTTAATTTTAACCATATAAATGAGGAATATAAAATAAACCATGGGTCAAGCAGGATAGTTAATAGATAAACAACATAACTTTTAAACTAAAACCAAACCAGAGACCGAATTATCATTTTCAAAATATTCGATCAATATTGGATAGAGTGGGAAAGTGCACCCGAAATTTTAGAAAATTCCCAAAAAAATCATGAAAAATAGAATAAAGGGTATATAATTGTATTTGATGCCTGAAAGATAAAAATGGTGTCAAAATAATTAATTATGGATTTTTCTGTATTTTCTAGGAATTTTGGCTAACTAAGAAAAACTTGGTCAAACTGAATTATTTAAAATACATAAGGGGCCTCAATAATTTTTGGAAATATTAGGAAAATTATCTGAGATGTTATTTTGAATTTTAAAATTGTTCTCAGCCTCTAAAGATGTTGAGGTTAGCTTTAAATTATTTAAAGCTGAATTATATCAGTAAAAGACCAATTTCAGGAAAAATTTAATTTAAGAAGTTATAGGGCAAAATAAAATATGAAAAAATTAGGAGAATCTTTGCTCATAAAAAAGAAGCTATTGGCATAAGAAAATGAATTTGTGGACATAGTAAATTTAACAGGGTCTAAGAAAAATTTGACTGATAACTTGAGATTATACAATGCAATCACTATAAGCTTGGTGGGGCCAAATTTTTCCCTATTCTTCTTACCAAAATGGTGCCATTTGAGAAGGGAGAGGAACTAAGTGGAATAATACAATTTGTTAAAAGATAGAATTGGAAGATTGGAATTACAAATAAAATATGAAGATCTTTACACATAGATGCTTATGTGTCCCTTGAGGTGGTATCTTCATTCAATTTGGAAGACACCTAAGGGGGACATATAGCATGTTTTGAAGAAAAAAGAGAGAGGATGAAGTCATGTGTCTAGTGGTAAAAATCAATGGCAATTCAAGTTACCACATACTAAGGTTTAAGGACAAGTTTATATATACTACCTCCTCTCCTCTCTAGTCATTTTTTAGGGTCATCTTAGGGCTTGGAAGAGTAGAACATTTCAGCCAAGCAAGGAGGGAGAAGACGGAGAAGAAGAACAAGGCAAACTAAGGTATTTTTAACTCCTCGATCAAGGTAAAAGCATGATTATCCTCTCTAGCACATAATTTTCTATAGATTGATGGTTTTAAATATGGTTTTGATAGAGTTTGATGGTTGAAACTCTCATGGAAGCCTACTGTTTGACTAGTCTTGTGATGGAATATGATTGATTCTCAGTTGATATATGGATTAGGGGATAGAAATGGTTGTTTGATGATGATTAAACCTTGTTATTTAAAAGATTTTAACTTATACAGTCTTAAGGTACTATTCAGCCATAGCTGGTTTATTATGTTGGGTTTTGATTTTTAATATTTTGATGGTTTCAATGAGTTTAAAAGGTGAATTTATGTAGGGTTATATGGAGAACATGTGTTTCGAAGCATTGAAATTAAAAATAAAAATTTTGGAACTCTATACCTACCTCTCGACTAAATTGAAAAAAAAAAGGGAAGGAGTTTGATTTTGATGAATCTAAGTTCATATATGGACTCTGTCACACCTTACTTTTGGACCATATTTTACTTCAATTGGAACCATTTTGGATCATTTGTCATGGCCTTAAGTTGGAAAAAGTTGAACTTCAAAATTTCTTAAATTCGGGTTACTATTCATTATAACCCTTACAAAGGCCAAATTTTGAAATTTCATAACTAATTCTAGAAAAATTAAAAAAAGATGGTTCCAAGTTTTATGAAAATATCTTAACACATTATTTAAAGGAAAAATACTCATTGGCATCCAGAACTTATGCATCAATTCCAGATTTCGTTCAAAGGGGTACTGTTCATATGGTCATTTTTTAATTTTTCAGGATTTATGTCCAACTTTGGAAGGACATAACTTTTTGTAAAAAAAACTCCAAATTTGATGATCTACCACTTGATTTAAAGCTAAAAATTAGATCTATAAGTATGTAAAATATCAGGGCCAAAATCGTTCAATTACTCATTATTTTATGTGTCACAAGATTGCCCCTTTTTAGGGTATTTTTATCTTGTAAACCATATTTTCTTGAATTTTCCTTCCTTTCTTTCACATTATACCAATTTATCCACATCAACCATCATTCATAATAATAATACAACATCATAGATACATGATCATAAGTTTACAATATCAAAGGTTCATTACAAAGGTATACTGAAGTCCTTCAAAATGCAACATAATAATGATACATTATCATAAAAATCATATAACTTCCTTAACCCTAGACTACCTCCTTGCCCTTATCCTTGCTTGAGCCATTTCCTATTTGGTGCCTATATTGCATAATTTAACATAGGAGGGAATGAGATTTCATGAAAATCTCAGTAGCAATAAACTATAATTGTCATGTTAATCAAGCTTTACATAATGTGACATGTTACAATACTTGATAATCATTTCCAAATCCATGAATAACACATTATGCCATCAAAGGAATTGATATATTTTCATATTACATATAGCTATACATTTGGCCAAAGCATATCAAGCATAGAGAATATCTGATATCATAGTAAAATTCAAGCATCTCAATGGAAAATAAAGTAGGCAACACATACACATTAAGTAAGCAAGAAAAACAATCAAATTATAGGTTCAATGCTACCTCTTACACTTAATGCAATTTGGCCTTCTCGAGGGGTTAATGTTTTCCTTGATTCTTCTCCATAAAACCTATCAATTCAAGTGTAATTACAAGCTACATTAACAATCATTCAAGCTTGAACACAACACCTAACCTTAAACCTACTTAAATCCTCCTTTTCTTTGATTTTTAACATAATTATTCCTCTTTTGATTTCATCAATCTCTTGGCTCATTCCTACATAATTTTTTATGCAGAATCCAAATATCAATTCAGATTTATCAAAATCACATTCATTCACTTTCATTCTATCTTGGCTGAATAGGGATAGTATATCTTTTAAAAATTCTATTTTTGATTCCAATGATTTTAAACACCTTTCCTTGGTGTTCCCCTATACAAAAACACATTTTAAACTCGTTGGAAGAATCAAATCACAACAAAACAAACTCCTACCCTCAGAACACACCTTGGCCAAAATGACCCCTTAAGAACCCTAACTTGATTTTCTTCGAAAAATCAATGCAAAGACCACTTAAACATGATAATTCCAACTCATTTTTAAGACTTCTATCCTTCTCTAATGCATACTTATCTTGACCAAAAATGGCAGCACCATAACCTTAGTTTACAACTTAATTTTCCAACCAAAACAAGGCTTAAACATACCTTGATGAATCCTTGACCAAATCTTTGTAATTCCTTGTTCAAAAGCACTTACTAAGATCCTGTTTCAGGTTCAAGAAACCAATTTGGCAGCACCTCCCCACTTTTGTCAATTTTTGACTATTTTTGTGTATTTAGGGGGTATTTATAGAGTAAGAAATCTGGCCCCTTTCCCCCTATTTTAGCATGAGATTTGGCTACCTAAGAGGCCACTTGGCTACCATCATATGCACCAAATCACTTGAACATGCCATGTGTAAAATTATAAAAATATTCCATTGATTTTTATGTGAAAATTGGGCTTAATTTCATTTAAATATTTGGGCCAGGTTTGCATGAACTTTTTGGCTTTTCTTGGCCCAATGTGAGGCCTCCTTTTGATCTAGAATGGCTCAAAAATGTGGCCCACAATTTAGATGTTAATTCCAAACAATATTGAAGTTTATCAGTTACTATTTACTTGTAACTTTTTGAAATTTTTTTAGGCCTCCAAAATTACATTTTTCTCCATAAAAAAACTATTTTAATATAAGAATGAAATATGGAAAATTTTAGAATTTTTCTCCACCTCTAACTATTTATTTTGAATTTTCTCCGAATAGGGTGCTATCGGTAAGACTTTTGGAAATAAATTCCTATAATTCCAGGGCTTGAAACTAATTTTATAAATTCCAAGAAATATTTAGATAATTATTTTACATTTTTTCTAGAATTATTGAGGCCTCTAAGTAATTATAATAATTATTTTCACTCAATTTTTACTATTTTTCCTGAAAAACCTCTGTTTCCAGGAAATTCTGTAATAATCTATTTTCACACCATTTTCACCTTTAAGGCCTCCATTGAGGTTCCAAAACCTCTAATTTATCTTTTTACTATTTTCTAGCAATTTTCTAGAATTTTTCTCAAATTTTTCATTTTTCCTTTTCTAGGCTAATAATTCTAAAAATATCAGTTCGGACCCAATCGGGGTTTCACATTGAAAGTTGTTTCGTCCCTCTATCTACTTCCTATATTGGCCCTCACTAGAAATTTTAACTCCTTATATTAGGATGAAATTTTTAGGATGTGACAGACTCTACATGAAAAATTATGCAAGAAAGGCCTATGGAAATTAGGTTGAGGAGATGATGCTAAAACCCTAAAATAAAAGTTAAAGGGTGAGGGTCTTAGAGTTAATTATCTAACAGAATGATGTAATTGATTTGGAATGCCATTGTTTTTGTTGTTTGATAAGGATTATTGTTGAGCAAGTGAGAGCTCAAAATCAAGGACAAGAGGCCATGTGATCAAGTGGATTAAGAGGTAGCATAGAACTTACAATTTGGTGTTATTTTTCTTGGCTTGTTGCTATGTGTGTTTCTTTGTTTATATGCCATGATGTAGTAGAACTTGATAGATGATAATGTGCTTAATTCCTTGCATTATATGCCTTGCTTATATGCATTATTGAGTTGACTTTTGGAATGGTTTGTTGCTCTCTTTTCATGGCATGAATATTAGTTGGTATCTTATGGATTCACATGTAACATGCCTTGCTTGATTGACATTATAATTATGGTCCTTTACTACTAAGATTTCTATAAAATCTCACTCTTCTTTATACCCAAACTAACACTGTTATGGGCTGCAAGTAGTCAAGGAAAAGGCAAGGAAGTGACCCTACCTTGAGGAATGATTATGTGGAATTTTGTGAACATAATGTTACGTTAATGTATTAGTTATAACTATGTTATTTGATGACTATTTGGAGGCATGAAACACTTGTAAAGAATGCTTGTTAAATGCTATGAATTATGGTAAAGGCGTGCTGATAAGTCTCATTTTATATATATTTCCTCGTCCAAACTTATGCTTTTGTGGTTTTTAATTGTGTAATTTGGGTTAAGATAGAGGTTACTCTGCATCAAGGGTATAAGAGTCAATTGTGTGCTTTTATATGATAATTTTTGAGTTTCATTCATTCATTGGCCCTTATGTATCCCACGTACCCTAGAATAGATGACTATGAACTTAATTTGAATACTGTAGGTGATTAGAGGACTGAAGAAATATTGGAAGAGGTTATACCAACTATGGGATTCGTCATGACAAAAGTTTGTTATACAGGAAACATCATCACTTATTCATACAGTGTTGTTTTGACTTCGTCGCGCTAAACAATTTACTTTGCCACTGCGAAGATGTGAAATTTCCAAATTTAATTCCAGAACGCACACCAGATCTGTCATTTTGCAATTTTTCAATTTTGGCTTTGTTTTCTCTGTCTAGAGTTGTATCATTTCATCTCTCTTCACTTCCCCACCATTCCTTGTCACATCCAGTAATATTGCATTTAGAAATAGAGATATTATTAAATATGTAAAGGCCAAAAAGGATAAGGAGAAATAGAAGATTTATGGTGGAAAATAATTATTATAATTTTCCAAGCTAATTATAGAAAGTTTGACTAATTAAGGAAAATCGGTCAAGAATAATTATGAAAAAATATTTTCAAGCCTTACAAAATGAAGGAAAATGTTCCTTGAGAATTATATAGGATTGTAAAATTGGTTTTATGACCAAATTACCCTTACAGAAATTACAAAGGAATTTAAGGGCGATTTAAGCTAGTTTAAGTTCCTTTATTTAGAAAATTCCAAATAAATATTCTTAAGGAGAATAAAATCCCAAGAAAATTCCTATGATATCCCAAGGAATTATAAGAGATTATGGAATTAAAAGAAGACCCTTAAGTATCCAAGATTTTTCCCAATTCCTTTGAAAAATAGAAAAATCACTAAAGAGAAGGAAATTAGTTTTCCTTTTTATTTAATTATTGAGAAATTAAATTTGAGACAAAGAGGGAAATTTAGAAAGATAAAAATGAGGAGAATAATTTATGGATTTGATAGAAAATAATTACAGAGGCCAGAGCACTGTAATTATAGAAAAGAAGTTAAACCCGAAGTAAAAGTGCACCGATAAAGTGAAAACTAGAGTCTTGCACTTTACTTGGCCCACAAGTTGTCACTTGTCAAGCTTCTAATGGATGGTAATTAAAGCTTTTCAAGTGTCAAGCCACCAATGGAGAGGATCTTAACTTTGGAATTTAATTACATTATGATTTAAGTTAATTAAAGAGAGGATTAAGATTAAGTAGGCATATGACACTTGGCAAATCATTAATGTTTGTTGGTAGGGTATTTTGTGCATATTAATGAGCTCTTCCTCCCGCTAAATCTAGTTAGTGTTTCAGCCAAGGTAAGAAGAGAGGGAAAGACAGAGAGCTTGATGGAGAAATCAAGAGAAAGGGAGCAACTTTGATCATCCAACTAAGATCCAAGGTTAGTTTTTGGTTCTAAGTTGTTCCTTGCCTTGTTTGCTTGAGTTGTATGGTTAGAATTTCTAGTTCTCCCCTTTTTCTTGAGCTGACCAAAATGTTTATTGAGTGGGGAAGGAAGTTTGGTTGTTAAATCCTGCTAGAACACTTCAAAGTATGATAGATTATAGTGGTTACAAGTGGTTGTAGGTTGATTTTGGAGGGTTTTCTTTGTTGTGTTGCTTGAGATCCATTTTGGCCAAAGTAAGATCTAGACCCTAGGATGTGTTTTTCAAAGTTTTGAGGCTTCCATTGTGTTCAAAATGGAAAATGGTGTAGGATAAACTTAAAGAACAAGTGTTGGAAGCCATAGAATCAAAGTTGTAATTTTTAGATTTTGAACCCTAATGGTTTGGTCATTTCAAAACTGAAAGAAGAAATTTTATTTTGTTAAATCCAAGTACATATTTGAAATCTACTAGAAAAATTATGTAGGAATGAGTCAAGAGGGAATTTTTAGGGTTTAAGGAAATAAACTCTAAAATTTAAAGAACAAAGGTAGAAGCTTTAATGGACAAAGGTTGTCCTTGAGTTATGTTATTGATTTTTATGTGGAATGGTTGATGATTCTTGCTGCCTTTTTATGGATTACCATGTTAGGGTTAGGCATTTGTGGAAGCAAGAAAGAAGAACAAGAAAATCAAAGAGCATTGGATCAAGGTAGTCAGATTTAATTGACCTTAATGTTGAGTGTTGTATTGATTGCTATGCAATTTCATGTGCTATTATGTGGTTGAACTAAATGATGATGATGATAATGATTGTGCAGCTATACTCCTTACTTTATGTGCCTTGGCTATTGCATGTTAGAGTGCTACATGTATGAGGTAAAGTAGTTCCCTATTAATAGCAAAAGGTTGGAATGCTTGTAATTGATGCATGTTGATATTTTGGTTGATTGATCTTGCTACTAGGATTTCATTGAAATCTCATCCCCCATATGTAACTTAATATTTTAGGGACTGAATCATCAAAAGGGAGGCTGCAAATCCAAGGATTAATTTGGTGATGAGCCATGAGGAAATGTTTATATTTGGTTATGTATAAGCATGTATGGTTGGTGTTGTAATCCCTAAGCAGGATGCTGAATTAGAGCCACATTTTAATTAAGTTACCAAACAAATTTCTGCACGAAATTTTGTATAATTAAAGGTTACATCATGAGCTTCAAATTGATAGGTAGCACGTTAAAAATAGCTAACTACACGATTTTTAATAATTTTTCAAAATTAAGGTTCAGAATCTGGAAAAAGGACTTTTGCCAAATGGACAGAGGTGACTTTCACAAAACCGTGACACTTTTTCAAATGGAATTGGTTTGTAAGATTATTTTTTCTTGAAATAAAATTAAACTAAATTTTTATAGAATTTTGAACCACTCCATTTTGATTTTTCTAGATTAAGTTATGAATTTTTTAAGTTGGGCCAGAAAACTAGATTTTTACCTGATGAACAGTAAAAATCTGAAAATCAGCGTTTTTCATGGATTTTTGAGCCCAAGACCATCCAATGTGGTCTAAAATGGTTTTAATTAAACCCTAAGTGGATCTAATAGTAAGGTATGACATTCCCCATCATCAATTCATTATTTTGATTCCAATCCTTCCATTTTCTACCAATTATTCTCCTCCATTTTCCTTCAGATCGTTGCTACTATGGCCATTAGGATTGCTAAGCTTGGTGAAGCTATGATTTCAATCATGAGAGGCTAGATCTTCATTCCTTGATGTTCAATAAAGCCAATCTAAGCTCCTGAAGCTAAATTGGGAGTTTCTTCTACCTTAGTCTTAGTTTCACTCTCTACATTCATAGATTATAGTTTCTAAGGCTTACCTCTGTGATTTGTGATTGTAAAGAGGTGTAATTTGGTTGTTTTACATTGAAACTGAGATTGGATTGTATTCTGTACTCTAATTAACTAATTGAATTGATATTTCCTTCTGTTATATTGATTCTTTCTTCTTAAGTGTTTGAATCTATTAATTGACCGGTTAGGTTTCTAACATTGTTAATTAAGAGAGTAAAATACCTTTTGCAGAGCATAATCCACATTAGGCATTTAGATGAGTTTGATAAGTTAGGGTTCTAGCTTATTAAATGCATTGTTTGTAAAAGGTCTTCACAAACCGAGTCTAATAAAGAAATTAAAACTCAATCAAAGGAGGAATTAGGATGATTGGTGGACTTGATCATCAAGGATAATTCATACATTGCATCCATCTAATTCATTAAATATAGAAATTACAAAGAGAGTTTAGATAGTTTTACTTTAGGTTTTGGTATAGTCACTAGTTACACAAACACTTCATACATTATACTTGGTTAATTTGATATTTGTGATAGATTACTAAGACATTCATAGGTTCCTCAAGAGATCAACATCTATGTTAGTGCCAACTTAGTTTTATTTGATAGTCTAACGACAGGGCTTCATCACATGCTTGAGTTGATATGGTGAAATTATAACAAGTCACCTCTTTAAATAAAGGAATTTGACCTAAAATAGACCAAAGTTTAACCACAAGAGATTCTGAGCAAATGAACGAGTTTGATCATGAAACTTGGCAGATCAATAGATCTTTATTTTTAGCTTTAAAATAAGTTGTAATTCATTAAAATTAGAGAGCTTCTGTAAACTGTTATACCTATCTAAAATTAGGCATAAATTCTGAAAAATTGTAAAATTGACCATATGGACAGTGTACATTGACATGAAAACTGGGCACTCCTAACTGAATTCATAACCTGGAAGTATTTTTGCCTTGACGATTTCTCTGTAAGCTTTAAGTAGAACTTATAATCATCTCATTTTGATTTTTCTAGAATTATTTATGAGTTTTCAAAATTAGACTAATTTTTAGGGCCACTATGAATAGTAACCCGAGAAAGTTAATTTAAAAATTCAAAATTTTCCTACTTAGCTTAAAGACTTGTTAAATGGTTCTAATTGCTTCTACTTGATGTAAAAAAAAAAAGTAGTAAATTAAGGTGTTACATTATTTTCTTTAATGTTTTATTTTATTTGATTATTTTATTAATAAACTAATTTTTTTATATTTTAATTCTTAGGCACTTTCCTTTGAAACCATAGTTATAGAAAATGTATATGTCATCAAATATGACTGAGCATATGAGGTGACATGATGTTAACAAAAATTCATATGGCAAGTTAAGACACCCATGGGATTTCAAGACATAGAAAGCATTCAACTTAGAGTTTTCAAATTTTGCCACCAATCCTAGAAATGCCCAACTTGCATTGGTGACAGATGGTTTTAATCCTTTGGTAACATGAGCACCAATTTCATACAAACTCCCACTTTGGATGTGCATGAAATTGAGCTCTTTTTTTCTTTTCATGATTGTTCCAGGGAAAAATGTACCTAAAATGATATAAACGTGTGCCTACAAATGAAAGAAGGTGTTGATGTCGAGTTCGGCAAGAATGATAAAGTTAAACAAGTCAGAAAACGTTCTCATAGCACTTTTAATGGTCAGCCAATGCAATGCAAAAAAGAAGTATCTTCTTTACCCTTCTTTATTGAAAATGTAATTTGATCCGTCAGAGTCTTGACATCATGCACATTGAAAAGAATGTGTGTGATAATGTGCTATACACATTGCTCAACCAACCTAAAAGGTCTAAATATCATCTCTTAGCTAGGAAAGATTTAGAAGCCCTTGGAATTTGTCAAGATGCTTGGCCAGATGATAATGACAGGTTTTAACTAGCTAACTTTCTATGTACTAATAAGGTCATTTTAATATCTATGAATCACTAAATGCCAGGTTTCTATCTTAGAAATGACTAAGGAAATTTTTTTCTCACTTGAAACATGAACCACTTGGAAACTAAATCCTAATTTAGTAGTTAAACTTGAAATTAACATTATAATTCATTGTTAATATAATTTAACTTTCCAAAAAGCTAACGAGTGATCCATAATCAACCTTGCATTTAACCTAATCTATTATACTTGGAATGATTTCATACTGTGAAATCTCATACTATTATGTTAAAATATAGTAGCCATCTCAGTTGACAGCACTTACCTGCCCTGGCAGTGCTCTTCTCCTTATAGAGGATGCAAAATAATATTTACATAAAGCAAGTATTAGTTACTTGCCTATATAACATATATAAAATTATAAAGATTAACTTATCAAAATATTCTACTACATGTGTATAGAATATAGCAGGCATCCTTACTCTTCAGCTAGCCCACCTTCTTCTTATACAACTTCCTTTTTCCTTAGAGTTGCCCGCCTTTACTATATATCATGGAAGAGAAGGTGAGATTCTAAAGAATCACCCTAGTAGTAATTTACATCAAACAAATGTGCAGGTCACATAAAACATGTAAAACAAGCCAATATAGAACATAATCGTATAAGCTAATGCAGTTAATCATTTATACGCACTGATAGATAGACAAGTTGAATAAATAATGAGTAAATAATTGGCAGATACTGCCCCAGGTCTATCAGCTCCATGTGATCACAACTTAATAATCCATGTAAGGAATTAAGGATTACATGTTCTCATGCTTTAGCACAAATAAACATGCATCAATTATAGATAAGTGTAAGGTAGGAAAGAGCTATTACCTAGTCTGCTTTCCTCCAAATCAAACCTTACAAATTTCTTCTTTTTGCTTCCTTTATAGGCTTAAGCAGATATCAAAACCTATTATAATTGTAAGGGTAGATTAATGTTTGGTTATCCTGGATAATTTTTCTTACTTTCTTACTCAAACTACTTTCTTTGAAAGGTTTCCTTCCTTATCTTAACCCATACAATTACTTCACTTAGTAACTAGTCATCTTGGTCGGAAACAATATTTTAGTTATTACATTAAGGACATTTCTTAAGTCCTCTACTTATTAATCCTTACATTTCTTTTATAGACTTTTAAAGTCATTAATACAATCACATTACATTTAACCATAACCCTATGATTGACCAAGAGATACACCCATATATTCATACATATGCATAACCAATATCAAAAGCAACCTCCCATTAACTTGAGTCTTAGCTTTACTCCCTTTATCTTATCTCTTGTATATAAATTCTTTCCTTACTTAAACATTTTTCTCCTTTCTCATATGTTAGATCATTTAGTGATATAATATTGAAATCTTTAAACAAGCTTTGTTAGTTAAACATTTGTAAACTTTACACTTTAAGTTCTAAATCATCCTTAGTATCAAAGATCCAAACTCCCAAGCTCTAAGTATTATATAGTGACTATGATACCTACCATTCAATTTTTCTAACATTTAGGCATCTATATTAATATTTCAACCTTGTTCTTATATTATGGAAAATTTTCCAGATTTATGGCTATATGTTTAAACTCAAGCTTAGCCTTCAAATTATCACACTCATTAATCCATCTAACAATACAACCTCCATATACTTCTAGCTATATTATTTTCCAACTTTTATTCCAACCTTAGTTCAATCCATTCATTTCGGTACCATTACCCAACCACACACTGACTGGTTCCCAGATATATACACTCTCATATCAAATTTTCAAATAAACTCCTCAGGACATCATAGTGTAGAAATGAAAATTATCATTTGAGCAGTAATATCTGATAAGCAACCACATCTAAACACTTGCAATGTCATTTAGATTTGCATATGTATCCTCTCTTTCAAACTCACAGTTTGACACCGTATGGGAAAACAGGGGAAGGAAAATTGAGTTTTGGAATCATTAAAAAAAATCCCTCAACAACACATGCAACACTATAATTCACTTATTCAAGCTTCTAACTACATCTTCCATCCAATATTCCATTCGATTCATACCTTTCTTTGACAATCACTACTACAAAAATAGGCTTTAATGACACCATTTTATGACAGTTAAAACAAAAAACACCGTGAAAAAAATGAAGTGGCAATTTTGTAATTATGTGCAGTGGAATTTGACTTTTCACGACGGTTATTTAAAAAATCACCATTAAAAGTTAAATTGACAGTTGGACTTACCATTGCATTTGGAAAATATGCTATGGTAACATCTTTTAACGGCGGTTATCTACAAAACCATAGTTAAAAATTATTTTAATGGCGATTTTAACCACCATTAAAAATGATTTTAATGGCGGTCTTACAAGATCATCAGGGCATTTTAAAATAACCCTATTGCGCATTCTCTTCTTCATTTTTCATAGTCCCCGTGGTGCCCCTCCTTTGCCCCACCACTTAGACTCTCTAAGAAGGAGCTATCTTTCAGAAAGAAGAAGAAGAGCAGCAAACCCAGCCCCGGCTTGGGGCTGGATTGAATCCGAAGTTTAGGTTTAGAGTTGGATTAGCCAAGGGGTAAGAATTCAATGCTTGGCTTACGGCCTGGATGCTTTAGAGCAGACAGAGTTGGATTAGAACGTTTTCATGGTGCGCTCATTTCGAATTGTATTTCTCTTTGACCGAGTGAAGTAATTTCCGTTTGTGTGGCACGAGAGATGTAAAAGTAAATAGAGTATCGAGGATATGCGGATGATTTTGACTATACTATACGAAATTCCTAAGGCACCAAGGGCTATTCAATAAGGGCAACGAAGTTGTGTAGCTCTTATTTGGTGAATCCCTGTGTAGCTAGTAGATCGGGGAAAGAAAGAACTTAACCACTGCGTTGCAGGGAAACAATACCCAGTGGTGGGGTAGCTACTATTGGGTGAATACCTCCATCTGTTCATCCCGGTAGTTTCTGGTTCTAATTCCTGTATTTCATTCCGATAGGTAAGGGAAACCTGTGGTAGCGAGACGGTTTCGGCAACAAACTCCTATCAGTCCCTCTTTCGGTTGTTAGCAGCTAGTCTTCCTCGGCTATCATGGAAATTTTTTGTATTGGCTGTTGATGGGAAAATACTTATTGTCCTGGAGGATAGACGAGCAGGTAATAGCAGTTTGACTGGGAATATTCCTTGCTTACCGGCTGTTGGATGGAGGGAGTTGATGGCATTCTTCCTGGGTTAGTGGATTAAGGAGCTATTTATCCTAATCCTACACTGCTTTGTTGGATTCCGACGGCTATTAATCCGCCTTTGTGGCTCTTTGGTAATGGAAAAACATCCTTCCCAACTTGCCTTAGTAAAAAGATAAATTAGAGGTTTTGAAACCTAGATAGAGGCCCTAAAGGTGAAAATTATGTAAAAATGAATTATTACGAAATTTCTCGAATAGACAGGTTTTTTGAGAAAATAGTGAAAAATCGAAAGAAAATAATTATTTTAAATAGTTGGAGGCCTCAATAATTCTAAAAAAAATATGGATTAATTATCTAAATATTTGCTTGAATTTATAAAATTGCTTTTAGACCTTGCCTTAAAAGCACAGGAATTAATTTTTGGGAATTTATTTCCCACAGTTTTACCTATAGAGGCCTAATCAAGAAAAATTCAAAATAAATAGTTAGAGGTGGATAAAAATTCTAAAAATTTTCAGATCATAACCTTATATTAAAATAGGATTTTTCATGAAGAGAAATAAATTTTTGGAAGCCTAGAAAAATTATGGAATGTTACTAGTAAATAGTAACTGATAAAGTTTCAAAATGGTTTGGAATTGTACTTTGGTTTGTGGGCCATCTTTTTGGGCCATCCTAAACCATAAGTGGGCCCCAAATTGGGCTGAGAGAAAGCCCAATTTTGTGCAAGATCTGGACCCTTCATTAAATATGGATTTAATCCAATTTTTACATAAATATCTTGGAATATTCTAGGAATTGGACACTTGGCTTAATCTGAACTTATTCTGCACTCGATGGCAGCCAAGTACCCAACTTAGGTGGCACTTTGCACTTTGCACATCCCAGAGAGGGGGGAGAGTGGCAGAATTTTTGGTCTATAAATACTCCCCTCAAAATACCCAAAAAAAGGTAGAAAATTGGTAAAACAAGGAGAGGTGCTGCCAAAACGTTTTCTTGAGCTAAAACCTAAATTCAATAAGTATTTTTGGACAAGAAATCATCAAGCTTTAGTCAAGGATTCACCAAGGTATGTCTAAGCTTTACTATGGTTAAGATTAAAGCTTGTTTTGTTAGGTTTTTGAATTGAAATTCAAAAGGGTTTTGCTGTAACTTTTTGTCCAGTATGCTTATGCCTTAGGAAAGGATAGAAACCTTAAATGTGATGTGGAATAAGTATGTTTAAGTAGTGTTTGAGTTGATTTTTGGAAAAAAACCAACTTAGGTTTTTTTATGCATCAATTCGGCCAAGGGAGAATCTTAGGGTAGGAGTTTATTTCACCTTGATTTTATGGTTCTAATGAGTTTGCAATGTGTTTTTGTGTAGGGAAATATTAAAGGGAAGTGTTTAAAATCATTGGAATGAAAAATAGAATTTTTGGAACCTATATACTCCAATTTGGCCAAGACAGTTTGAAAGAGGAGGAGTTTGATTTTCATAAATCTGATTGGATATTTGAATTCTACATGAAAAATTGTGTAGGAATGAGCCAAGAGGTTATTGAACTCAAAGGAGGAACAATTTTGTTAAAAATCAAAGAAAAAGAGGGGAATTAAGTAGGTTAAGGTTAAAGTGTTGTATTCAATTGAATCATTGTTAATATGGTTTGCAATTATACTTGAATTGATAGGTTTTGTGGGAGAAAAACAAGGAGAGGCTAATTCCCTTAAGGAGGCCAAAATTGTTTAAGGGTTGAAAGGTAGCATTGAACTTACAATTTGAATGTTTACCTTGCTTGTTTAATATGTTGTGTTAATTGCTTTGAATTGAGGAATCTATGCGGTGGAATTGTTGATTTGATGACACTTGGTGTGCTTTGGCCAAATGCATGATGATATGTTAATACGAATGTGTGTTTGATTCCTCTCTTGATTGGGTTCATAGTATGATTTTATGTGACTTAAGGATGTCTTGAAGTGCTATTGCATGACACATTATGCATTGCTTGATGTACATGATAGTTATAGTTCATTGCTACTGAGATTTCTATGAAATCTCATTCTCTCCTATGTTAAATTATGTACTAATTAGGGAATAGACCAAGCATGGACAAAGGCAAGGAATTGGTGTTGGGCTAAGGAAGTAATGAAAATTCCATGATGTTATATGAAGTTGTAAAATATTTTGATGAACTTTATGTTAATGTTGTAAAGAATTTGGATAATATTATCTTGTATCCATAATTAGGTGATATGTCCTAATGCTGGAAATGTTAATGATGGAATGCTTGAATGGTGTGATGCATGGAAAAAGGAAGATAAACTCAAGAAAATCATGATTAGGGGATAAAAATATCCTAAACAGTGACAAATTTATGGCACATAAAATAATGAGCAAATGATCAAATTTGGACCAGAGATTTTACAGAATTATAGATCTCATTTTTAGCTTTAAACCAAATGATAGATCATTAAATTTAGAGTTTTGTGCTAAGAGTGATGCCCTCCCAAAGTTGGACTAAAATACTAGAAATTCAAAAATTGACCTTATGAATAGTATAACTTGTTGAATTTTCTGGCTCTGTTTCGGATGGATATGAGGTCAATGAGTATTTTTTTCTTTAAAGAAATCATGATAAGGTTCAAATAGAAATTAGAACCACTTCATTTTTTATTTTTCTACGTTTAGTTACAAATTTCCAAAATTGGCCCAAAATGGTATGAGCAGTGAATAATAAACTGAACTAAAATTTTCAGATTTAAATTTTTTTCCATACTTAAGGCTTGTGTATTGATCCTAAAAGGTTTTAATTGCTATATAATAAGGTAATAAAGGAGGTGTGACATTTTTGGTATCAAAGCAAAGGTTCTGACTCTATATAGTTGCACTGTACTGACTGATGTGTGCTGTGAAATGTGATTGAACATTTATGATTGGTTGTTACTTATGGTTTGTGAAATGGGACTACTCTGGTTAGATTGTGTATTATAAATTGAGTTAAGTACAGGAAAAAATATGGCCTGCTGTAAAAGCAGTGACTCTGAGGAGATGGTAAATCAGAGAATATAAGGGGAGCCATACCCAGAATGGTACCACCCACATGTGAAGAGAGCCTTTCTTATCATTTGCTTTGGGGTTCTCACTCAAAATTTAATCCAAGCAATGCAGTATAATGCAAACTCGGGTCGTTTCTCTTTTGGAAGCCTTAATTAATTTTCTAAGTTAGACTAAATACTATGCAAAATAATGAAAAGGGGTTTTTGGGTTTTTAACATTTAATGAAATGTGCCAAAACTGAATGCAATGAAAACAAATCTAAGATACTATGTTTTTGGAGTTTTTAAGATAATAGTGATGTAATGGAAGTGATTGATATGAAGTCTCTTGAAAATGGTTTTGATGCAATCATAGTTCACTTAAATATGGGTGTTTCACAAATCATTAGGTTTTCTTAATCAGAACCTCATTAACTCAATGAGTCCAAAGCTTTCATTAATGAACTCATTAATGAAAACTTTATTTAGCTTCCCTAATGTGTAGATTTGGAATGATCATGCAATTGGCTTAATGTAAGAAACAATAAACTCAGCACCCAAACACAACCATGCAAGATAAGAGAGAATAATGAGAGTTACAATAAGCATATATGCAACTACATATATTTAAGCTCATAGTTCAACATAAATCAATCCAAAATACAAATGCTAATCAGTAACCACTGATTACAGAATTAATCAAAGCATCTAACTACGACTTTACAACTCCTAAACCTAGGAAATCATAAATGCCTAGCTAAAAACTAAAGATTAAAACTAAAACTCCCCTTTGAAGCTTAGGAACTCATGCTACTCCACCATCTTCAAGAGTTGAGAAGCTTAGCTTATCATAGCCTTGGAATCAACTCCAACCAGAGGGAGATCTTCAGCCATAATGATCAAGAGATGAAGGAAATGAAAGTGGATGAAGGAGAAATGCAGGAAGATGGAAAGTAAAGAAGATGGAAATGGAGGATTAGGGTTTCTGTGGGAGAAATGAGAGAAGATGATGATAGAAACGTAGGTGGTGGCTGAATAATGAGAGTCTAACCTCACCATACCCAAAATAGGGTTTCTAACCTGAAAATTGCGTGCATGGGTCGGTTCCTGGGGATGGGTAGGTCAAAATTTCTCGAAATGGTCGGGTCTGAAATTTACTGATACGAGGGGTTCGCCGCGGCGAAGGCAGAAGTGTGCCACGGCGAACTGAGACAGAGGATCCTTTCTTGCTTCTTGTGCCTTGAGTTCTTCAATTCTGGCCCCAATCTCTAATGTCCTACAATAAAAAGCAACAAATTGAAGTATCAATTGTCCTAGAAATCAATTGAATCCAATTAATAACCAATTATGACAATTTTATCCTCAAAAAGACACTAACTTAAAGTAAGGACTCTTAATCTAAATTAAGCACAATTATTATTAAAAAGGGCCAGAAAATACCACAAAATCATGGATAATATAATGAAAAGATAATAATATCTTGAGCTCAATCAAATTCCCCCACACTTAGACCTTTGTACTCCTGGACAAAGCTCAAGAATAATTCAAAGAGATACTAGCACAAAGAGAAACACTATCATGCTTAAAGATGAAAGCAGAAGATTAGTAAGAAACTCTCACAGGGTTGACATCAGTAAACAAGGATATGCTAAGAAAATGAGCACAATGGACAATTAACTCAAAAGATTGACCAAGAAAGATCTATCTCACGGATAAGTGTTTCACTCTTAACTCACTTGTTTTAGGGTTATTTCACTCCAAGTCTACTCAATCCAATTTCTACCATAGACTTGTAATAATTCTACCTCTCTACCACAGGAAGCAAACTTTGTAAATCAAGAGGACTTTTAAGGTTTAGAACTTGAATGAAGGCCAAATGAAATGAATGGGATGAGAATGAAAATGGAAATGAGTACAAGCGTACAAATTATTAAGACAGAATTAATCTAAATAAAAGCAAGGGAAGAAGCTACTTAGTTTTTATTCTATAATTTTTATATCTTTATCCTTTCTTTTCTTTGCTTTTGCCTTTTTTTTTTTTTTACAATTTAAGCAACTTCTTCTTCTTCTTCTCTTTTTTTTTTTAATTATGCAACTACAAATAATTGCATGCATGTACTCAAGATGAAGGTCTAAAGAGGTTTACAATGGTAAAATGATTGGGTTTGTGTTTGGGAAACGAGGATTTGAAATTGAATGCCTCTATCATTTTCACAAAAATTGATTCACTAAGTTTCGATTAAGAATTAAAACAAGTTCTAGAGAAATATGAAATAAGCAGATTCACTCAATTTAATAACTTTAGGCCCAAAAATCCTTCCAACAAGGCTCAAATCTCAATTAATCAATCTCAAGGGTTAACAACCACACAGTCATAGTTTCAAAGCATATCATCATTTACTATCTGTCAAAAACATGAGAATAACTAGCCCAAGTTCAACCATTATTTAAAAGTATGGAAAGTTTTCAAAAAGCACTAGTACAATTTGAACTTTTCAAATAATTTTAAAAAGGGATGAAGGAATATAAAGAATCTAAGCCAGGAAAATTTTTTGAGGACCAGCTGAAATTGCAAAGAATTTATTATTTAAATAATATTTTTTTTAAAGAAGGGGGATCGCCGCGATGAACTGAGGCAGAGACGAAATCTGGAGAAAGGGTTGGTCTTCGCCGTGGCGAAACATAAGTTGGCCGCGGCGAAAGTATCCCGAGAGCTAATTAACGTGAAAGAAAGGGGGGCTTCGCCGCGGCGAAGGGTAATGTTTGCCGCGGCGAAGGGTGGCAGAAACGAAAAATCCTGAGCAATTTTCAACTCTTCAACAACTAAACTCAAAATATTCCCAATTCAACCAATTTATAAGTTCAAAAACACCTCAAAATCAAATAGATGCATGGATGCATGAGAAATATTTGCTAGAATCCACAATAAGTCCCTCCCCCACACTTAAACACAACATTGTCCTCAAGGTGAGAATCAATGACAGAAAAACCAGAAATGAAGTGCAGGGGTGAAAATAAATCGAAGATCATAACAAATCAATAAGAAAGCATCCATCTAAACAAGTTCAGAACTAACTGAGCACAATAGAAGTTAAGGAATATCCAGCGTCAAAACAACAGAACAAGAACAAACAAAAACAACAGAAACATAGAGACGAAAAACTAAAGCTGCTAGCCAGGATCATCTGCCCCGGATCCTGACGGTCCTGCACCCGATGTGCCTGCTCCGTCCATACCCATACGGCTCTGTGGCTCCTCCTCCTCAGCTGGTAAAGCAAAGTTCAACCAGTGCGCGATCAAGGCATCAATACGGCGGCGGTAGCGACGTTCTCGCTCATACAGTGCATCACGGTCCTTTTGCCGCTTAATCTCCCGGAGGAGTGTAACGCGAAACTGGTGAACTTCCTCAGACAGCTCGTCAATGTCATCCGCAAGAGTGTCTAAGGTGATTGGCTGGGAAGGCTCAAGAGCATCTTGGCCTTCCTCGGCCGGCTCAGCAGCTGCCTGGCTTGCACTAACATCATAAACCGGGTGGATAGGAGGGTGGGGTCCAATAGTGGGCTGTTTAAGGCGCTCATACTGGAAGAGGGGTGCAGGTTCAAAATAGTTGTCAGTATCAAATGCAAGTACCCCACACTGGCGGAAAATGTCAGAGATAAGGTGGGGAAAAATGATGCTATTGGTGAGTTTTTTGGTGTTGACAGAATCGTGGAGGGCTGATTGGATAGTTTGAGCTACATCGAAAGTTTTTCCGGTCATGAGGAGAAAAACAATAAGGGCTTGGCGTTTAGGAAGGTTCTGGAGATGGGAAGTGGGCAAGATGTTGTTGCAGACCAGGTACAGCCACGGCCTCGCCTCAGGCCAGAAATCGGAGCGTTTCAAGTAAAGCTCAGCAGTGCGGGGACGATGCCAAGTGGCACCATCCCGGTATAGGATCTGGACAATTTCATCATAAGGATAATTATCTCTATAATGTGAATAATGGGAATGACGAACCTCAGGAAGCCGGTAGTGGTGGGCTATGTTATATGTGGTGAAGGAATAATTCACACGGTGGTCACAGAACAGGATGGATAACATGCCATTAAGGCGGGCGTAGGTGTAAAAGTGGCGGACGAAGGCATCATTGCCCATTTCTCGTGGGTGAACCAATCTGGTCAATTGGGACTCTCGGAGTCTTTGGACAAAGGGGTTGTCGGGTGGGTCAAGAGGAAAGAGTCTTTCTTTAAGGAGGGGGCGCTGGTCTACTAACTTATAGAGGTCATCATAAGATAAGGCTTCCTCAGAGTCAGAGTCAGACACGGGTAAGGGTTTAGGATTTTTGGTGCGAGGCATTTTCCTGTAGCAACAAACAATAAAAACACTAAACACAAAACAAACGACCACAACCTAAACAACCCAGAAAAAACCAAAATTACCACCTAGACAGTAGCAAATGGTTAGTTAATGATTCATAGGTTTTCAGAGGACCAAAAGTTTTCAAAATTAAGCAAAGAGATTAAAGAAAAACACAATGTACTATGAATCATTAGATAACCTACAGGCTACGTAACTACAAATTAACAACAAAATAACCCAACCTAACAACACAATACCAGAACCAACAAGCTAATTAACAACTAAACAAAATTAAACTAAAGGAAAGAACAAAGAAAGGGAGAAAAAACATACCGAGAGAGAGGAAGAAAACAGGCGCACGGTGAAGCAGAGGAAGAGAGAGAGAACCGAAGAGATAAGGGAGAGGAGAAGAGAAGAGAGGGGGAAGCGACTGAGAGGGCTGGAGAAGGGAAAGCCGACGGTGATGAGGGAAGGCAGAGGGAGCACGCCGAAGTGGAGAATGTGAAGAGTGAGAGGTCGAAAGAGGGGGGTTCATAGTAAGGGGGGTCGACAGTTTTAGATGAATTGAAATGGGTTAAAGAGGGTTTAATGGAATGGGGGATGGAAAAGACCAAAAAGGGCTCAGGAGAGGATGGTGGGTGATTCAGAATGGGGGGCAAAATGGTAAAATCACGTGAAAAATCAGGGAAAAAATGAAACCGCCCATCGCAGAAACGGCGGGTTCGCCACGGCGAACCATGCCGGAGACGAAAAACAAAGGGAAGAAGGATGTTTCGCCGCGGCGAAACAATCCCAAGAGGAACACACAGAGATTGGCGACCTTCGCCGCAGCGAAGAATAAAGTTCGCCGCGACGAAACATCACCGAGAGCAACATAAGAGAAAATGAACCACTTTGCCGTGGCGAAGGCTAGGGTTTGCCGCGGCGAAGTGTCACAGAGAGGGCAGAAAAATACATAAAACACTCAAACATCAGAGAAACACAACACCAAACAACAAATGAAACTGGATACTTCAAAAACTTTAAAGTGCATCAAAAGAGATCAGAAGGTGTTCAACAAGTCCATGATTAGGCAGTATACCACAGACAAACTTTCTCAATCAATTTAAATCATATAATTCAATATAAGCACCAAATCATCAAGCACAAAACAAGATAAGATAGAGATCAAAACTTCCAGGGGGTCTTATTGAATTCAAACAATAACTACACTACTTTCCTATTGAAAAGGGTTTCTCCCCCACACTCATTCAACATACAATGCACAACATATAGCAAGATCAATAATTAAGCAAAAGCATGTAAATGAGTGATGAAAGAAATGACCAGGAGCTAAGGAGGCTTTTAGTTCTCATGGTAGAGCTTCAGTTGATGGCCATTAACTTTAAGCTTTGCTCTAGTTTCCTCATTAAGAAGCTCCACCATTCCAAAATTATGCACCTTTGTGACTGTGTAAGGTCCATCCCAACGGGTGTTGAACTTTCCTTGCTTAAACGTGAATCTGGCCTTAAACATCAGTACCTTGTCTCCCACCTTGAAATTCTTCCGTAGGAGACCCTTATCAAGCACAAGTTTTGTCTTCTCCTTGTAAAGTCGAGAGTTCTCATAAGCCTCCAATCTCAACTCCTCTAACTCTTGCAACTGCAACTTTCTCTCTATCCTAGAAGATTCCAAGTTCATGTTACATTGTTTAACTGCCCAATATGCTTTATGCTCCAATTCTACTGGTAGGTGGCATGCTTTGCCAAAGACTAAGCGATAAGGAGACATTCCAATTGGTGACTTATAGGTAGTTCTATAGGACCATAATGCTTCCTCTAATCTTAGGCTCTAATCCTTCTTGGATGGTTTGACTATCTTCTCCAGTATCTGTTTCACCTCTCGATTGGACACTTCAGCTTGGCCATTGGTTTGGGGGTGATATGCAGTGGAGACTTTGTGGGTGACACCAAATTTAGAAAACAAGTTATCTACTACCTTATTACAAAAATGTGTACCTCTATCACTCACCACAGCCCTTGGAATCCCAAACCTACAGAAAATATTAGACTTAAGAAACTTAGAAACCGCCTGGGCATCATCTTTTCTAGTAGGTACAGCCTCTATCCATTTGGAAACGTAATCAACAGCTAGAAGAATGTATATAAAACCAAAGGACGGAGGAAAGGGACCCATGAAATCAATTCCCCAAACATCAAAAATTTCACAAAAAAGTAAAGGTTGTTGAGGCATTTCGTGTCTTTTACCTAACCCTCCAAAACGTTGACATTTGTCACAGGACCGACAAAAGTCATAAGAGTCTTTAAAAAGGGTTGGCCAATAAAAACCAGAATCTAAAATCTTTAGATGTTCTCCTTGCACTGAAATGACCACCACAAACCATAGAATGGCAAGCTGCAATGATAGACTCAAACTCTTCACTAGGCACACACTTTCTTATAACCTGATCACTACATATCCGCCATAGGTGAGGGGCATCCCAAATGTAGCGTCTTGATTCGCTTCGAAGTTTTTGTGCCTGAAATTTAGACATAAAAGGAGGGGTGAGTCCATTTATAAGATAGTTAACAATATGCGCATACCAAGGCTCTTTAATAGCTAAGGCACATAATACTGAATCAGGAAAGGAATCACAGGTGAGTTCAGAAGAGTCTACTCCCCGTGTATCATCTGGTAGCCTACTTAAGTGATCGGCTACATGGTTCTCTGCCCCTGCTCGATCCTTGATTTCAATGTCAAATTCCTGGAGAAGTAAGGCCCACCTAATCAATCTTGGCTTAGATTGTGGTTTCTTGAGAAGATAGCGAACAGCTACATGATCAGTGAAAACAGTCACATGAGAGTTTAACAAGTAAGGCCTAAACTTTTCTAAAACGAAAACAACTGCAAATAGCTCTTTTTCTGTTGTTGTATAGTTAACTTGAGCTGCATCTAGTGTTTTCGAAGCATAGGCAATGACTCTTGAGAGCTTCTCCTCCCTCTGGCCTAACATAGCTCCTACAGCAAAATTAGAAGCGTCACATGAAATTTCAAAAGGCAAAGTCCAGTTAGGTGCAACAAGAATAGGAGGAGAAATGGGTTTAGACATTAAATCATCAAAAGCAACTCTACAAGAATCATCAAAATCAAATTTCACATCTTTTTGTAAAAGCTTTGAGAGAGGTAAAGCAATCTTGCTAAAATCTTTTATAAACCGCCTATAAAATCCCGTGTGACCCAAGAATGATCTAATATCTTTAACAAAAGTAGGATAAGGCAAAGAAGATATAACCTCAATCTTAGCTTTATCAACTTCAATTCCCTTTTTAGAAATCAAATGCCCTAGCACTATCCCTTCATTGACCATAAAATGACACTTTTTCGAAGTTTAAAATCAAATTCTTTTCAATGCATCTTTTTAAAACTTTTTCAAGACTAGCAAGACAATCATCAAAAGAACCACCATAAACAGTAAAATCATCCATAAAAACTTCCATACATTCCTCTAAGAAATCACAGAATATAGCCATCATACAACGTTGGAAAGTCCCTGGAGCATTACATAACCCAAAAGGCATCCTTCGATAGGCGAAGGTACCAAAAGGACATGTGAAAGTAGTTTTATCTTGGTCCTCTGGTGCAATAGGTACTTGAAAGTACCCAGAGAAACCATCTAGAAAACAGTAATGAGATTTGCCCGCAAGTCTCTCAAGCATCTGGTCTATAAAAGGAAGAGGGAAATGATCTTTTCGTGTGGCATCATTGAGTTTTCTATAATCTATGCACACACGCCAAGAATTCTGAACTCTTGTAGGAATAAGCTCATCCCTATCATTTCTAACCACAGTAACCCCACTTTTTTTAGGCACTACATGTATCGGACTAACCCATTCACTATTAGATATGGGATAGATGATCCCAATACTTAGAAGTTTGGTAATTTCCTTCTTAACCACATCAAGAATCAGGGGGTTTAGTCTTCTTTGGGGTTGTCTCACTGGTTTGGAACCTTCATTAAGCAAGATCCTATGTGTGCAAATGGCTGGGCTAATCCCAGGAATGTTCGCTAAAGTCCACCTAATAGCCCTCTTATGCTCTCTTAATACAGTAAGGAGTCTTTCTTCCTTAACCTTAAACAGGGAGTTAGCTATAATGACAGGTAATCACTCATCAGACTCTAGAAAAGTATATTTCACAGTAGAGGGTAGAGGTTTCAAATCAAGTGTAGGTTGTTGCACAATAGAAGGTATCAATTTATGAAGTTCAAGAGAGAACATATTACTCCCCTTTCCTTCAACCAGTGAGAGTTCCTCAACCTTGCAGTTAGCTTCCTCTCCAAGAGTTGAACCAACTTCTAGTTGATCTACAGCAACCGCCTTAGAGGGATTCTTCTCCATGACTTCTTCCTCATTATCTGAAATAACAACTGGAAACCTTTCCCCAAGGGAATTATCACTGATAATAGAGGAATCACAGTCTAACTTGGAGTCAAGGGAGGAAACAGAAAAAGCATGTGGGATGGAGAGCATACAATTAAACACAGTACAATTAAGGCATGTAACATCACCACCACAAGAGCACAAAGAAGGTATAGAGTAAAGAGATGAAAAAGAAGAAATGGATTCATCCTCATCAATAGATTCATCAGTGTAAATATCAGAATAGAAAGAGTCATTTTGCAATTCCACTTCAGAGCATGCATCCTCAACAGCAATGTCTATCATGTTAACCCCCAAAAGTGAATAGTCCTCATAAGGATGTTTCATTGCTTCATACATGTTAAAAAAAATTTATGATCACCCACCTCCAAAGTTATGGTGCCCTCTTTCATGCTAATCATGGTATTAGCAGTCCTTAAGAAAGGTCGACCAAGGATAAGTGTAGAATCATTCACACGCTCATAAGACATGTCAAGCATATAAAAATCAGCAGGAAACACCAATCCCTTAACTTGGACTAAAATGTCTTCAATAATGCCCTCAGGATACCTAATAGTCCTATCAGTAAGTTGGAGCACAACAATGGTAGACTAAAGAGTCTTGACTCCTAGAGAGGTATATACGGACTTAGGCATGACATTAATGGCTGCACCTAGATCTAGCAAGGTTGCCCCTATAGTAGCCTTTCCTATAATGCAAGGGATAGTGAAAGATCCAGGGTCTTGATACTTTACAGGAATTTGGGGTTTAAACAAAGCAGACACATTAGAGGGTAATTGGACTCTTTCATTAGGTTTAAATCTCCTCTTTTGAGTATATAATTCTTTTAAGACCTTAGCATACTTAGGAATCTTTTTAATCAGGTCAAGCAAGGGTATATTCACTTCTACTTTCTTAAATGTCTCAAGCAACTCATGATCTTGCCTCTCCTTACCCATTTTCATATTTTTCAAATAAGCATTAGGGAAAGGTAGTTCATTGATGTTTACCTCCTTACCTTCCTTGCTTGAGGCTCCATGATTGCTTGGCTCAGATTCCACAGTTGTCCCCTTGCCATCATGTTCTTTTGAGGCTTCTTTCAGCTTAAGCCTCTTCTCCTTGGAGCTTTCAGAATGCTTCACTTTTGTAGGTGCTTGTGGCAGCTCATCACACAAGATCTCCTCATCTATAACTTCATCCTCCTCTTCTCTGAATTTCACTTGCTTTCCACTCCTAAGGGTAATAGCATTCAAGCCCTTAGGATTGATAACAGTGTTGGAGGGGATTGTGCCACTGCTCCTTGCTTGTTGTTCACTCATATTGTTGGACAACTGAGTTACATAGGAGTTGATGTTCTCAGATTTAGTCTCCCATTGCTCCATCCTCTTTTCCGAAGCACTAAATCTAGCATCATTCTTGGATGAGTCTTGTTGAATTACTGAAGCTAAGGAGTTAAACTGAGTAGCGTTAGCAGCCCTTTCTTCCTTCATTAAGGCCATCATATTTTGTAGGAGTTGATTTGTTTCATCCTTAGGTAGGACCGCCAGGGCTTGAGACTGGTTTTGGAACTAGTTTGAAGATGGGCCAACTCCTCCACTCTTCTGAAATCTGTTTGGAGGTCTACTATCATCATTCCTCCAGCCCAATCGAGGGTTTGCTTTCCATCCTTCGTTGTAAGTGTTGGAGTAGGGGTCCCACTTTTGATTTGGACAGCCTTGGAAGACTGCAGACACTTCCTCATAGTGGCCCAGACAAACGCTAAAAATATGCATGACTGATCCACGTGTTTCACAACTAGGCGCTGTAATGTCCATAGGAGCGGATGGGCGATGCACACTCATATTCTTCAATTCAGCAATTGTGACACCTCATGTTTAAATCAATTAACTTTTCTTGCGGAAGCATTTGGAATCACTTTTGAAGGCTACAATTGATGAAAAATCAAGTTCGAAAATTTTCATTTACGGGTTACTATTCATTGTCACCTTAAAATGTGACAAACTTCAAAAATTCATAACTAATTATAGAAAAATTGAAATTGAGTGATTCCAAGTTCTACAGAAAGCTCTTTGGATAAAATTTTGAGGAAAAATAGTTTCTGAACTGATTGCCTTGAAATTCGAGCTCAATTTCCTTTGAAAAATTTACTGTTCATTTGGTCATTTTCAGATTTTACTGTATTTTTGCCTAACTTTGGAAAGGCATAACTTTCTGCTCGGTTATCGGAATCGGGCAAACTACCCCTCATTTTAAATAGAAACATCAGATCTCTTTGCTTGCCAAATCTTATGACCTAACTAACTCGTTGATAGGTCAAACTGGAGCTACAAACTCACTGCTCCAGGACTTACGTTTTATCCCTTAACATCTCTTTAATTCTTTTTATTTCTTTGGCATACATGACATGGCCTTACTCTTTCCCGTTCATGCTCATACACTTTCATTCATGCCATAAATATTATAACCAAATACATGGCATCATTGGCATCCATAACATAATTCACAAAATAGTAGAATTATACATTTATTAACAGTCTCATCCATTAACAAGAATAATTCTCCGCTTACTTCTCCTTGCTTCTCATGCCATTATTGCCCGTCATTGATTGACCTAAATGGTTGGTTAGGGAGGGGTGAGATTCAGGAGAATCTCAGTAGCAAACACTACCCATAAGCATGCAAGACATAATGCACATGCATGACATGTTATAACATTAACACATGAATGCCATGGAAAGTAAGCTAAAGCATTTCATGCTTCCATAACATATTGCCAAGGCAAAACATAACATAAACTTGCAAACATAACTTTGCAAACATTTCATCATAGCTTAGTCACATCATGGCAACACAATCACATCATGCAAGCATACATATCAAGCACACAGTATAGGTAAGTTCACTACCTTGTAACATGGCTTTCCCCTTGCTTTTCCTTTGGTTTCCTTGCCTTTCCAACCATGTGGACATTCCGTCAACATCACCAAACATCCTCTTGGATGTTCCAAAGGTCCTAAACATAGTCACATTGATCATACAAACCATTAGGACCACTAGATTACATAAAGTTCAAGACTAGCTTTCTTGAACCTCAACCCTTTCTCTTAGTCTTAGGGTTTTCTTTCCAACTTTTCTAACATAAATCTTATCATTTCCCATCCTTAAGATCCATTTCTTGTCAATTAGGACCACTTTAGATGGCCTTAGATTCAAGAATACCAAATCTGGAAATTTTGCTTCGCGGGTACTGTTCACGCAGAATTTCCAGAATTTTTGCTCAACTTTGAAAATTCATAATTAATTCTAGAAAACTCCAAATTGAGTGCTTCCAAGTCTCACTGAAAGATCCTTAAGTTAACTTTAAATGAAAAATAGTTTCAGGAACCAGTTCTACGCAGAACAGTACCGGAACTGTACGGAACTCGAAACTCTTCCAAAAGTTCAACACTGTTTCCAGATTTCAAACCCTAACTTTGAAAAATCACCATAAATCGTACACATATCCAAATGAAGTGTTCTACCTATGGATTTAAAGCTCACAGAGTGTACTTTAAGCATGCAAAATTTCAGAATCAGATACGCACAGTAACTAATCCGAAATAGGCATAAAATCAGGTGCTATAACCACCACATACCGTGTTTTAGAGTTTGATCTGGCTTGGAACCACTTGGCCTTTCTTTCTCCCTCTTCTTTCTCTCTCTAGAAACCATTTTGCAAGAGCTTCCCCATGGATTCCTTATGCTTGGACGAAATGGTAGGGAGGGGAGGGGGTATTTATAGAAAAACAGACCGAATCTGGACCGTTGATCTTAAAAATACGTGGCTCGATCTGGACCGTCCATTTTCTCTTTTGATCTTACGGTGACAAGTGTCCTATGACATCATGCTTACCTCATCATGATGACATCATGCTTACATCATCAAGCCACATGTCTTTAATCCGACCGCACACGTGCCTTGCATCCGACCGTACACGTGTTTCCATCTAGCCGTACACGTAATATTTTCTTTTTCTCATCTAACCGTACACTTGTCACTTTTATGTCCTTTCATCATTTATGGCATTAAAATAGGGAGAAAATAAATGGAAATTCGTGCAAAAATATCTCCTTAATTATTTCTCCACCTATCAAGCCAATCTTGCACCATATCAGATACTTTTCGGGTCCTGACTTACCCTGTACCACCAGGACATGTTCTGACACTATTTTCTCATCTTAATTAAGTACATATATGGTGCCACCTTAGAGGAGCATAGATAAAAATAATTAGCTCTACTGACAGGCTACTTAACCTTACTGAGTCATGCAGTAGAGATTTCGCTATAATGGGTAGACAAAAGATTGTCTAAAATATTCCCATACTGCGTTCTGATTTTTATGCTGTCCATAAATATCTTCTGGTGACTCAGCATGATGACTCGTAGGTGTCATGATTACGCTTGATGACTCAGCATGCTGACTCAGCATCGTCATGATGGCTTTTAGATATTTTCTTTGGTTTTGTCTCTTATTTAGGGGACAAAATTATTTAATATTTGACTGGAGCATTTTATTCAGTTCAGAGCTCCAAAAATTCATCCAAAAATATCATAAAATTCCTCCTATTCTAGAGAAAATCTGTGAATTTTCTCAGGTCATAACTCAACCTATAGCCCCACTTAAAAATCATTCTTTAAAATGCCTTTTTTGGGCACAACTGGCTTTTAAGTATTCTTAAAGCCATTTTGCTTGTCTTCTAGGGATGAGACTAATTTTATAATTTTCTACAGTCTCTTAGATCATACACCCCCATTTTACCATAATTTTCTGAGGTTTCCTTATGACTCAAACAATTAAATCTACCTCTACATCTTAAATTGAGCCATAAACTTCTAAATTCCTTTTAAGTTACCTCAGGGGTATTTTCATCATCTCTCTTCACAAAAGAGTCTTAGAATATTATTTCCCATTTTCTGGGATTTTCTTAGAATTTTCTAAGTACTTTCCATTTTTACCCCTGATGGCCGTAACTTTCTGAATTTACGGTTTTACCCCTGCTTAGGCTCAACCTCATAAAACAATCTCTTTGAGGCTTCTAACTTAACCTTTGGTCTGTATCTAGCCTCTTTTCTCTTTCTGGGCCTTTGAGACTTTACTGGAGCCTCTAACTTTGATTACCCTTTAGCCCCTTAAAACATTCACTTTGCAGTTTAGTCCCTAAAACTGCTTTAACTTTCTTTCTCATCTTTAGGACCTCTACTAAAAAGGGGTCTGGTAGCCTATCTCATTTAGGCTATTTCTGATACTTCTAGGCCTAAAAATCAGGATGTTACAGCAATGATCAAGGACAATTGAGATGTCACTTGGCTTCCCAAAGAATCTACTTTTGATTCCAAAGCGTCCATTCTCCTACTGTGCACCGAAGCAGCTCCTACCTCATGCACTCCTCTAGTATCTCTCACACCATGTTGTTGATGATTCTGGGCCATCTTCTTTATCAAATCCCAAGCCTCCTCAGCAGTGGAGTCTATCAAAGAGCCTCCCGATACAGCATCCAACATACCCTTCTCTTGGTTCTTCAACCCATCATAGAAGTACTGCACCAGTTGTTCATCCGGAATTTGATGATGTGGGCATCTTGAAAGTAGGTCCTGAAATCTATTCCAGTAATCATAGAGAGATTCTTCATAGTCTTGCTTGGCAGAATAAATCTCTTTCCTCATTGATGAAGTACGAGAAGCCGGAAAGTATTTCTCTAAAAACGCCTTCCTTAAGTTCCCCCAACTATGGTATGCATCAGCTACATGTCTTGGGAGGCTCATGTACAATTCCCTAGCTTTTCCTTCTAAGGATAGATGAAAAACCTTCCATAGCACTTGGTCCAATGATGCTCCCACAGGCTTCATACTCTGACAAATCATGGAAAGAGATTGCAGATGGAGGTATGGGTCTTCTCCTGTCAAGCCATGAAATTTGGGAAGAGAGTTAATCAATAAACCTTTAATCTCAAAGTTAACTTCAAAATTTGGACAAGCCGCAGTAAAAGGGTCAAAATTTACATTAGAAGTTGTGGCTTCTCTAATTGTTCTTCTCCTAGGGTTTCCATTATTTTCTCCTACTCTCTCTTGTTCTCCATTCCCTCCATTGCCTCCATTCCTCACTTGGTTGGCATTGGGGTTAGGATTAGGTTGGTTTTGTGGTAATTCAACCATTATCTCTTGGTCAGTAGGTTCACTCTCACTACTAGATAGGCTAGATTCCATTGAAATATTCTCTTGCTCAATCACCAACTCACTTGTCCCTTCAATTCTTTTCTCTCTTCTTATCTCTCTGAGTCTTCTCTCAATCTCAGGATTATAGGGTACAAGTTTTGTTTTCTGTGGCATGCAAGATAAAAGTCACAAGAGAAAGAGCAAACAAAATTGACTTGCAGCACACAAAGTCAACTAAAAGCATGCAATGTGATGAATGCAAGTGTATGGTTAAGTATGCAAGTGTATGGGTGAGTATGAGTATGTATGCACAGAAAAAGAAGCAAAAAGTGTAAGTTTCAAAATTTTCCAAAAGGGTTCGCCACGACGAAGGTTGACAGAGGCGACCAGATATCTGCAGGGAGTTGGCCGTGGTGAAAACAGAGATTGGCCGCGGTGAAAGTATCCCGAGAGAAATCCTTCGGTTTTTCAAAGAGTTGGCCACTGTGAAAGAACAGGTTGGCCACGGCGAAAGTATCCCGAGAGGATTCCCTCGGTAATTCAGACAGTTGGCCGTGGCGAAAGTTGACAGAATGCTGATCAGATACTGGACTCCACTGATGCAACGTGAGAGATGCTGAAAATCAAGAAAAGCAGTATATTTGTTTGTATTTCCAAAAATTTTGATGTTATGCAAAGTGAAAACCTATACTATGAACAAATATGCAACTAAACTACCTAAGATACTACCCAAAAAGATCAAAACTTCAATTGACAATCAAATAGCATAAGCTAACCTAGAGAACCAATTTCTTGGCTCCCCGGCAACGGCGCCACTTAAAGAAAGCCTTTCTTATCGTTTGCTTTGGGGTTCTCACTCAAAATTTAATCCAAGCAATGCAGTATAATGCAAACTCGGGTCGTTTCTCTTTTGGGAGCCTTAATTAATTTCCTAAGTTAGACTAAATGCTATGCAAAATAATGAAAAGGGGTTTTTGGGTTTTTAACATTT
This sequence comes from Neltuma alba, assembly GCF_004799145.2. Lineage (NCBI taxonomy): Eukaryota > Viridiplantae > Streptophyta > Magnoliopsida > Fabales > Fabaceae > Neltuma > Neltuma alba. Next base: position 37,549 of record NW_021636023.1, on the reverse strand, counting down.
AATGAAATGTGCCAAAACTGAATGCAATGAAAACAAATCTAAGATACTATGTTTTTGGAGTTTTTAAGATAATAGTGATGTAATGGAAGTGATTGATATGAAGTCTCTTGAAAATGGTTTTGATGCAATCATAGTTCACTTAAATATGGGAGTTTCACAAATCATTAGGTTTTCTTAATCAGAACCTCATTAACTCAATGAGTCCAAAGCTTTTATTAATGAACTCATTAATGAAAACTTTATTTAGCTTCCCTAATGTGTAAATTTGGAATGATCATGCAATTGGCTTAATGTAACAAACAATAAACTCAGCACCCAAACACAACCATGCAAGATAAGAGAGAATAATGAGAGTTACAATAAGCATATATACAACTACATATATTTAAGCTCATAGTTCAACATAAATCAATCCAAAATACAAATGCTAATCAGTAACCACTAATTACAGAATTAATGAAAGCATCTAACTATGACTTTACAACTCCTAAACCTAGGAAATCATCAATGCCTAGCTAAAAACTAAAGATTAAAACTAAAACCCCCTTTGAAGCTTAGGAACTCATGCTACTCCACTATCTTCAAGAGTTGAGAAGCTTAGCTCATCATAGCCTTGGAATCAGCTCCAACCAGAGGGAGATCTTCAGCCATAATGATTAGGAGATGAAGGAAATAAAAGTGGATGAAGAAGAAATGCAGGAAGATGGAAAGTGAAGAAGATGGAAATGGAGGATTAGGGTTTCTGTGGGAGAAATAAGAGAAGATGATGATAGAAACGTAGGTGGTGGCTGAATAATGAGAGTCTGACCTTACCATACCCAAAATAGGGTTTCTAACCCGAAAATTGCGTGCATGGGTCGGTTCTTGGGGATGGGTAGGTCAAAATTTCCCGAAATGGTCGGGTCTGAAATTTGCTGATACGAGGGGTTTGCCGCGGCGAAACATGGTAGAGAACCTTGCTTCAACAGACGATTTTTGCCGCGGTGAAGGCAGAAGTGTGCCGCGACGAACTGAGGCAGAGGATCCTTTCTTGCTTCTTGTGCCTTGAGTTCTTCAATTCTGGCCCCAATCTCTAGTGTCCTACAATTAAAAGCAACAAATTGAAGTATCAATTGTCTTAGAAATCAATTGAATCCAATTAATAACCAATTATGACAATTTTATCCTCAAAAAGACACTAACTTAAAGTAAGGACTCTTAATCTAAATTAAGCACAGTTATCATTAAAAAGGGCCAGAAAATACCACAAAATCATGGATAATGTAATGAAAAGATAATAATATCTTGAGCTCAATTAACATGTCAAAGACCCTGATGATCCTACTCTGCCCCCAGGATACTATTAGTTACTAAGTGAAATAGAAGACATCTACTCTGAGGAGGACTCCAATGATATCACAAAGCTCGAGGAGGGTAATGCCCAAAGTGTTATGAGGCCTAGACCACATCTAGATAAGGTGGGCCCCAGTACGATCAGAGCAGTACTGATTCAAATAGTCAAGCCTATACAGGTTAAAGCTAAAGACCTGCCAACTAAGAAGAGACCTCTACTAGTAAAGAAAGATTTCAAAGGGTATGACAACCTTTTTAGAGAATTTATAGAACTAGACAGACATATTGATCAAACCCAGAATCAATAGGCCACCATCTATCTGGATTACTTCTTCTACTTGAGACTGCTACATAACAAAGTACTAGAAGAGGATCCAGATATAGATGATACCCTTTGGTGCAGCGTATTGATGGATACCCTACCAACTACTCGAGTTTGGCAAAAAGAGCCTCGAAAGATTTGTAATTGCTCTGTGTCCCACACTTTTGACCAATTACTAGATGATTTAGAGATCTTTGTTTATACTTTGTTTCCCTTTTCTGCTTCTCTGCTGTGACTGTAGATGACTATATCATATGGTTTATACTTTGTTTCCCTTTTTAGAGAAATACTTTCCGACTTCTCGTACTTCATCAATAAGGAAGGAGATTTATTCTGCCCAGCAAGACTATGATGAATCCCTTTATGATTACTGGAATAGATTTCAGGACCTACTTTCAAGATGCCCGTATCATCAAATTCCGGATGAACAACTGGTGCAGTACTTCTATGATAGGTTGAAGAATCAAGAGAAGGGTATGTTGGATGCTGCATCGGGAGGATCTTTGATAGACTCTACTGCTGCGGAGGCTTGGGATTTGATAAAGAAGATGGCCCTGAATCATCAACAACATGGGGTGAGAGATACTAAAGGAGTACATGAGATGGGAGCTGCTTCGGTGCACAGCAGAAGAATGGACGCTTTGGAATCAAAAGTAGATTCTTTGGGAAGCCAAGTGACATCTCAATTGTCTTTGATTACTGCTGAATTGAAGAATATGAGTGTGCATCGCCCATCCGCTCCTATGGACATTACAGCGCCTAGTTGTGAAACATGTGGATCAGTCATGCATATTACCAGCGTTTGTCCAGGCCGATATGAGGAAGTGTCTGCAGTCTTCCAAGGCCGCCCAAATCAAAAATGGGACCCCTACTCCAACACTTACAATGAGGGATGGAAATCAAACCCTCGATTGGGCTGGAGAAATGATGATAGTAGACCTCCAAATAGATTTCAGAAGAGTGGAGGAGCTGGTCCATCTTCAAACCAGTTCCAAAACCAGTCTCAAGCCCTTGCGGTCCCACCTAAGGATGAAACAAATCAACTCCTACAAAATATGATGGCTTTAATGAAGGAAGAAAGGGCTGCCAACGCTACTCAGTTCAACTCCTTAGCTTCACTAATTCAACAAGATTCATCCAAGAATGATGCTAGATTTAGTGCTTTGGAAAAGAGAATGGAGCAATGGGAGACTAAATCTGAGAACATAAACTCCTATGTAACTCAGTTATCCAACAACATGAGTGAGCAACAAGCTAGAAGCAGTGGCACCATTCCTTCAAATACTGTCATAAACCCAAAGGGTTTGAATGCAATCACGCTGCGAAGTGGGAGGCATGTAAGATTCAGTGAAGAGCATGAGGAATCAGTTGATGAGGAGATTGAGTGTGATAAGCCTCTTCTTACACATTCAAGAGTTAAGAATTCTGAGAGTGCAAAAGAGAGAGAATTGCTAACTGAAAAGAAGTCAACTCTTCTAAGTAGCAAAGGAGCAAGATCTGAGAGCAATTATGAGGAAGCAGCATCAAAGGAGCATGATGGGTTATCTAAGCATGGAGCCGGTAAGCTGAATGATAAAGAGGTAAATCTCAAAGACCTTCCTTTTCCTAATTCATACTTGATTAGCAAAAGAAAGACTGAAACTAAGTATGAAAAAGATATTATTGATGTGTTTAGTAGAGTGGAAGTTAATATTCCTTTGCTTGATCTTGTTAAGAGAGTTCCTGCTTATGCTAAATACCTTAAAGACCTGTGTACCCATAAGAGAAAGTTTAGACCAAATGAAAGAGTACAAGTGAGCTCCAATGTGTCTGCCCTGTTTAAACCTCAAATCCCTGTGAAATGCCAAGACCCTGGATCCTTCACCATCCCTTGCACAATAGGAAAAGTTTCTATAAGGGGAGCCTTACTAGATCTAGGAGCAGCTATTAATGTGATGCCTAAGTCTGTATACACTTCACTAGGAGTCAAGACGCTTAGGTCTACCACTGTAGTACTCCAGTTGGCTGATAGGAGTATTAGGTATCCGGAAGGCATCATAGAGGATATTTTGGTTCAGGTTAAGGATTTGGTCTTTCCTGCTGATTTTTATGTACTTGACATGTCCTCTGAGCTTGTCCATGACACCACATTGATTCTTGGTAGACCCTTCTTGAGGACTGCTAACACTATGATTAGCATGAAAGAAGGTACCATAACTATGGAAGTAGGAGATCATAAGGTTTGTTTTAACATGTATGAAGCAATGAGGCATCCTTATGAAGACTATTCTCTCTTGGGTGTAAATATGATTGATGTTGCTATTGATGATGCTTGTTCTGAGTTTGAATTGCAAGATGACTCCTCTAGTTCTGAACTTTATTCAGTTAATTCTGATGATGAGGATGACACTATTTCTTCTTTTTCATCCCTTTACTCTACACCTTCTTCTTGCTCATGTGGTGATAAAGATACATGCCTTGATTGCACTGTGTTTAATTGTATGCTTTCCCTCCCACATGCATTTTCTGTTTCCTCCCTTGACTCCAAATTAGACTTTGATCCCTCTATTGTCAGCGATAATTCCCTTGGGGAAAGGTTTTCTGTTGCTATTTCAGATATAGAGGAAGAAGTCATGGAGGAGATTCCCTCTAAGGCAGTTGCTGTAGATCAACTAGAAGTTGGTTCAACGCTTGGAGAGGAAGCTATCTGCAAGATTGGGGAACTCTCACTGGTTGAAGGAAAGGGGAGTAATCTTTTCTCTCTTGATCTTCATAATTTGATTCCATCTATTGTGCAACCACCTACTCTTGAGTTGAAACCCCTGCCCCCTACTGTGAAATATGCTTTTCTAGAGTCTGATGAGCGATTACCAGTCATTATAGCTAACTCCCTGTCTAAGGTTTAGGAAGAAAGACTCCTTACTGTTTTGAGAGAGCATAAGAGGGCTATTGGGTGGACTTTAGCGGATATTCCTGGAATTAGTCCAGCCATTTGCACACATAGAATCTTGCTTAGTGAAAGTTCAAAATCAGTGAGACAACCCCAGAGAAGACTAAACCCCCTGATTCTTGATGTGGTTAAGAAGGAAATTACTAAACTTCTAAGTGCTGGGATCATCTATCCCATATCTGATAGTGAGTGGGTTAGTCCAATACATGTAGTGCCTAAAAAGAGTGGGGTGACTGTTATTAGAAATGATAGGGATGAGCTTATTCCTACAAGAGTGCAGAATTCCTGGCGTGTGTGCATAGATTATAGAAAACTGAATGATGCCACACGGAAAGATCATTTCCCTCTTCCTTTCATAGACCAGATGCTTAAGAGACTTGCAGGCAAATCTCATTACTGTTTTCTAGATGGTTTCTCTGGGTACTTTCAAGTACCTATTGCACCGGAGGACCAAGATAAAACCACTTTCACATGCCCTTTTGGTACCTTCGCCTATCGTAGGATGCCTTTTGGGTTATGTAATGCTCCAGGGACTTTCCAACGTTGTATGATGGCTATATTCTGTGAATTCTTAGAGGAATGTATGGAAGTCTTTATGGATGATTTTACTGTTTATGGTGGTTCTTTTGACGATTGTCTTGCTAGTCTTGAAAAGGTTTTGAAAAGATGCATTAAAAAGAATTTGATTTTAAACTTTGAAAAGTGTCATTTTATGGTCAATGAGGGGATAGTTCTAGGACATTTGATTTCTAAAAAGGGAATTGAAGTTGATAAAGCTAAGATTAAGGTTATATCTTCTTTGCCTTATCCTGCCTGTGTTAAAGATATTAGATCATTTTTGGGTCATGCGGGATTCTATAGGCGGTTTATAAAAGATTTCAGCAAGATTGCTTTACCTCTCTCTAAGCTTTTACAAAAAGATGTGAAATTTGATTTCGATGATTCTTGTAAAGTTGCCTTTGGTGATTTGAAATCTAAACTCATTTCTCCTCCTATTCTTGTTGCACCCAACTGGACCATGCCCTTTGAAATTTCATGTGACGCTTCTAATTTTGCTGTAGGAGCTATGTTAGGCCAGAGGGAGGAGAAGCTCTCAAGAGTCATTGCCTATGCTTCGAAAACACTGGATGCAGCTCAAGTCAACTATACAACAACAGAAAAAGAGCTATTTGCAGTTGTTTTCGCTTTAGAGAAGTTTAGACCTTACTTGTTAAATTCTCATGTGACTGTTTTCACTGATCATGCAGCTGTTCACTATCTTCTCAAGAAACCACAATCGAAGCCAAGATTGATTAGGTGGACATTACTTCTTCAGGAATTTGACATTGAAATCAAGGATAGAGCTGGGGCTGAGAACCATGTAGCCGATCACTTAAGTAGGCTACCTGATGATACACGGGGAGTAGACTCTTCTGAACTCACCTGTGATTCCTTTCCTGATTCAGTATTATGTGCTTTAGCTGTTAAAGAGCTTTGGTATGCGCATATTGTTAATTATCTTATAACCGGACTCACCCCTCCTTTCATGTCTAAATTTCAGGCACAAAAACTTCAAAGCGAATCGAGGCACTACATCTGGGATGCCCCTCACTTATGGCGGATATGTAGTGACCAAGTTATAAGAAAGTGTGTGCCTAGTGAAGAGTTTGAGTCTGTCATTACAGCTTGCCATTCAATGGTTTGTGGTGGTCATTTCAGTGCAAGGAGAACATCTAGGAAAATTCTAGATTCTGGTTTTTACTGGCCAACCCTTTTTAAAGATTCTTATGATTTTTGTCGGTCCTGTGACAAATGCCAACGTTTTGGGGGGTTAGGTAAAAGACATGAAATGCCTCAACAACCTTTACTGTTTTGCGAAATTTTTGATGTTTGGGGGATTGATTTCATGGGTCCCTTTCCTCCGTCCTTTGGTTTTATATACATTCTTCTAGCTGTTGATTATGTTTCCAAATGGATAGAGGCTGTACCTACTAGAAAAGATGATGCCCAAGCGGTTTCTAAGTTTCTTAAGTCCAACATTTTCTGTAGGTTTGGGATTCCAAGGGCTGTGGTTAGTGATAGAGGTACCCATTTTTGTAATAAGGTGGTAGATAACTTGTTTTCTAAATTTGGTGTCACCCACAAAGTCTCCACTGCATATCACCCCCAAACCAATGGCCAAGCTGAAGTGTCCAATCGAGAAGTGAAACAAATCTTGGAGAAGATAGTCAAACCATCCAAGAAAGATTGGAGCCTAAGATTAGAGGAAGCATTGTGGGCCTACAGAACTGCCTATAAGTCGCCAATTGGAATGTCTCCTTATCGTTTAGTCTTTGGCAAAGCATGCCATCTACCAGTAGTGTTGGAGCATAAGGCATATTGGGCAGTCAAACAATGCAACATGGATTTGCAATCTTCTGGGGTAGAGAGGAAGTTGCAGCTGCAAGAGCTTGAGGAGCTGAGATTGGAGGCTTATGAGAGTGCTAGACTTTACAAGGAGAAGACAAAATTGGTGCATGATAAGGGTCTCCTACGGAAGAACTTCAAGGTGGGAGACAAGGTGCTGATGTTTAAGGCCAGATTTACATTTAAGCAAGGAAAGTTCAACACCCGTTGGGATGGGCCTTACACAGTCACAAAGGTGCATAATTTTGGAATAGTGGAGCTTCTCGATGAGAAAACTGGAGCAAACTTTAAAGTTAATGGCCATCAGTTGAAGCTCTACCATGAGAACCAGAAACCCCCTTAGCTCCCTGGTAGTTTCTTTCCTTCACTCATTTACATGCTTTTGCTTAATTGTTAATCTTGTTATGTTACATGCATTGTATGTTGAATGAGTGTGGGGGAGAAACTCCCTTCAGTAGGAAAGTAGAGTAGTTATAGCTAAATTCAATAAGACTCCCCTAGAAGTTTTGATCTCTGTCCTATCTTGTTTCATGCCTGATGAATTGGTGTTTTAAATGAATTATATGATTCAATTTGATTGAGGAATTTTATCTGTGGTATACTGCCTATTCATGGATTTGTTGAACACCTCTTGATCTCTTTTCAGGCATTTTTAAGTTTTTGAAATATCCAGCCTTGTCTGTTGTTGGTTGTAGTGTTTATCTGTGTTTTATGTTTCGTTCTGTGCGTTCTGTGACCGTTCGCCGCGGCAAACCCCTGTTTCGCTGCGGCGAAGTGGTTCGTTTTCTTGTTTGTTTCTTTCGGTGATGTTTCGCCGCGGCGAACTTATATTTCGCCGCGGCGAAAGTCACCAGTCTGCGTATGTTACTCTCGGGATTGTTTCGCTGCGGCGAACTTATGTTTGGCCGCGGCGAAACGTCCTTCCTCCCGTTGCTTTTCTTCTCGGGCATAGTTCCCCGCGGCGAACATATGTTTCGCCGCGGCGAACGTGCCGTTTCTGCGGCGAAGCGTTTCGACTTTTGCTGATTTTCCACTTGTTTTTCCCATTTTGCCCCCTATCTGAGTCACCCACTCCCCTTCTCCTGAACCCCTTTTTGGTCCTTTCACACCCCCACTCCATTAAACCCCCATTCATTCCCCTCTCATTCTCAAAACCGTCGCCCCTCTCAAAAGCCTTCAGAAACTGCCGTTCGCTCATCTCCTGCTCTTCCCCTTCGATTTCTCCTTCTTTCCTTCCAGTCGACGCCCTCCCTCCTTCTCTACTTCAACCCCGTCGCCTATCCCCATCTCTTCTCCTCTCCCTTCTTTCAGTTTTCGGTTCCCTTTTCCTCTGCTCCAGCCGTGCGTGCCGTCGCCTCTCTCCCTTCTTGGTATGTTCTTTCTTTTCTCTTGTTCTTTCCTTTAGTTTAGTGTAGTTTAGTGGTTTATTAGTTTGTTTGTTCTGGTTTTGTGCTGTTAGGGTGGGTTAGTTTGTGGTTAGTTTGTAGTTACGTAGCCTGTAGGTTATCTAATGATTCATAGTGCATTGTGTTTTTAATTAATCTCTTTCCTTAATTTTGAAAATTTTTAATCCTCTGAAAACCTATGAATCATTAACTAACTGTTTGCTACTGTTTAGGTTGTAATTTTAGTCATTTCTGGGTTGTTTAGGTTGTAGGTGTTTTTGTTGTGTTTAGTGTTCTTACTGTTTGTTGCTTCAGGAAAATGCCTCGCACCAAAAACCCTGAACCTTTACCCGTGTCTGAGTCTGAGTCTGACTCTGAGGGACCCATAACCTATGATGACATTTATAAGGTAGTAGACAAGCACCCCCTCCTTAGGGAGAGACCCTTTCCCCTTGAACCATCCGACCATCCCTTTGTCCAAAGACTCCAGGAATCCCAAATGCTTGAATTGGCTAACCCATGAGCTAATGGTAATGATGTCTTTGTCCGCCATTTCTACACCTACGCCCGCCTTCATGGCATGCTATCCATTCCCTTCCGGGGCAAGCATGTGAACTACACTTTCACTATTTATAACATAAGAGACCACTACCGGCTTCCTATAGTCTGTAATTCTCAGTACTCTCATTATCGCGATAATTATCCTTATGATGAGATTGTCCAGACCCTATGCCGGGATGGTGCCACTTGACATCGTCCCCGCACTGCTGAACTGTACTTAAAACGTTCTGATTTTCGGCCTGAGGCAAAGCCGTGGCTACACCTAGTCTGCAATAACATCCTACCCACCTCCCACCTCCAGAACCTCCCCAAACGCCAAGCTCTTATTGTTTTCCTCCTCATGACGGAAAATCTTTCGATGTAGCTGAAATCATACAATCCGCCCTCTACAATTCCGTCAATACCAAAAAAGTCACCAATAGCATCATCTTTCCCCATCTTGTCTCTGACCTTTTCCGCAAGAGCGGAGTTCCTTCATTCAATGATGACAGCTACTTCGAACCTACACCTCCATTCCGGTTTGAGCGTCTTAAACAGCCCACCATTGCACCCCACCCACCTGTCCACCCCGTTTACGATGTTAGTGCAGGCCAGGCAGCCACTGATCCAGCCGAGGAAGGCCAAGATGTTCCTGAACCTCCCCAGCCCGTCACCTTAGACACGCTTGCCGATGACATTGACGAGCTGTCTAAGGAAGTTCACCAGATACGCGTCACACTCCTTCGAGAGATTAAGCGGCAAAAGGACCGAGATGCACTGTATGAGCGAGAACGTCGCTACCGCCGCCGTTTTGATGCTTTGCTCGCGGATCGTTTGAACTTCGCTTTACCGGCTGAGGAGGAGGAGCCACAGCACCATATGGGTCTGGACGGAGCAGGCACATCGGGTGCAGGACCGTCAGGATCTGGAGCAGCTGCCCCTGAGCATCAGTCTTAGTTTTCTGTTCTTGTCGTTTTCTGTGTTTTCGTTTGTTCTTTTGTTTCATGTGTTGTTTTGAGGCTGGATTGTTTCTTACCCTTTATTGTGCCTCATTGGTTTTTACACTTGTTCACTTGGATGATTTCTGATTAGTTTGCTTTAATCTTTGTTCTATTTTCACCTCTGCGCCTCCTTGCTCATATTTGCTGTCCCTAATTCCCATTGTTCACAAATTGAGGACAATGTTGTGTTTAAGTGTGGGGGAGGTCTATATTGTGGATTTTAGCAAATGCTTCTCGTGCATCCATGCATTTAGATGATTTTGAGGTGTTTTTGAAGTGATAGATTGGTTTAATTGTGAATATTTTGAGTTTAGTTGCTGAAGAGTTGAAATTGCACAGGAATTTTCGCTTTCTGCCATGTTTCGCCGCGGCCAACTTCTTATTTCGCCGCGGCAAATCCTCCTCTTTCACGAGTAATAAGCCATTCGACCATACTTCGCCGCGGCGACCCCCTTGTTTAGCCGCGGCGAAACCCTAAAAAAAAAAATTTTAATAAATTCCTTGCAATCTCAGCTGGTCTTCAAAAAAAAAAATTTTCCCGGCTTAGAATCTTCATACTCCTGCATTTTTTTTTTAAATTAGTAGAAAAGTTCAAATTGTACTAGTGCTTTTAGAAAATTTTCCATGCTTTTAAATGAGAGATGAACTTAGGCTAGTTGTTCTCATGTTTTTGACAGATAGTAAATGATGATGTGCTTTGAAATTATGACTATGTGGTTGTTAACTTTTGAGATTGACTAATTGAGATTTAAGCCTTGTTGGAAGGATTTTTGGACCTTAAGTTATTGAATTGAGTGAATCTGTTTATTTCATATTTCTCTAGAACTTGTTTTCATTCTTAATCGAAGCTTAGCGAATCAATTTTTGTAAAAATGATAGAGGCATTCGATTTCATACCCGCATTTCCCAAACACAAACCCAATCATTTTACCATTGCAAACCCTTTTGAGCCTTCAACTTGAGTACATGCATGCAATATAAAAAAAAATAATAATAAAAAAAAGAAGAGAGAAGTTGCTCATACAAAAAAAATAATACAAAAAGGGGTAGAAAAAGAAAAAGAGATATATGCAAAAAAAAAAAGAAAGAAAAAAAAGGATAAAGTAAAAATAAGTAGCTTCTCTACCAGTTTTTATTTAGACTAATTTTGTCTTAATAATTTGTATGTTCGTACTCATTTACATTTTCATTTTCATTCTCATTTCATTCATTCCGACTGACCTCCATTCCAAATTTTGACCCCTAAAAGTCCTCTTGATTTGCAAAATTGTTTCTCATGGTGGAGAGGTAGAATTATTACAAGCCTATGGTAGAAATTGGATTGAGTAGACTTGGAGTGAAATAACCCTAAAGACAAGTGAGTTAAGAGTGAAACACTTATCCGTGAGATGGATCTTTCTTAATCAATCTTTTAAGTTAATTTTCCATTGTGATCATTTTCTTAGCGTATCCTTGTTTACTGATGTCAACTCTGTGAGAATTTCTTACTAATCTTCTGCTTTCATCTTTAAGCATGGTAGTGTCTCTCTTTGCGCTAGTGTCACTTTGAATTATTCTCGCGCTTTGTTCAGGAGTACAAAGGTCTAAGTGTGGGGGAATTTGATTGAGCTCAAGATATTAGTTTCTTTTCATATCATTATCCATGATTTTGTTATACTTTCTGGTCCTTTTTAATGAAAATTGTGCTTAACTGAGATTTATGGTTCCTACTTTAAGTTAGTGTCATTTTGATGATTAAATTGTCATAATTGGTTGTTAATTGGATTCAATTGACTTCTAGGACAATTGGTACTTCAATTTGTTACTTTTTTATTGTAGGACACTAAAGATTTGGGCCAAAATTGAAGAACTCAAGGCAAAAGAAGCAGGAAAGGACCCTCTGCCTAAGTTCGCCGCGGCACACATCTCACTTCGCCGCGGCGAAAACCCATCCGTGAAGAAAGGTCTCTCTGCCATGTTTCGCTGCGGCGAACCTCTCGAAGCCGCAAATCTTAGACCTGACCATTTCGAAAAATTTTGACCTACCCATGCCCAAAAACCGACCCATGCACGTAAGTTTCGGGTTAGAACCCCTATTTTGGGTATGATGAGAGGAGATGACCATTATTCAGCCACCACCTACATATCTTTCATCCTCTTCTCTCATTTCACCTCAGAAACCCTAATCCTATTTCCATTTCTTCCATCTGCTGCTACTGCCATGGCTGAAGAACAATACCTAGTTGGAGTTGGTTCAAGAGTTATGACTAATTAAGCTTCTCAACTCTTGAATATGGTGGAAGGAGCATGAGTTCCAAGAGCTTCAAAGGGGAGTTAGCTTCATCTATGAGTTCTAGTTCTTTATTTATGAATTTCTAGGTCTAGGATTTGTAAATTTGAGCTGAACTATTTTGATTATGGTTGTAATCAATTCTGGATGATCATTTTGTGTATTGGATTAGTTAGTGATGAATTTGAGCTTCAATACATGTGGTTACATGTATGTTTATATGCAACTCTTTTGATACTCTCCTTCTTGCATGGTATTGTTTGGTTGTTGAGTTATTCTAGGCTTGCATTAAACCAAGTGCATTAATTAATCTTAATACACACACTGAGTGAGCTTAATAGGATCTTATGAGATGGGTGCCATTGATTAAGATCCTAGACTTAAAGAGTTCTTTAAGGTTTCCATTTAGAAAACTTGGTGATTTCTACTCCCAAAATTATTTTGAACTATGATTGCTTCAAAACTGTATTCAAGAGATTACATATCATTAACTTCACTTCATTACTACTATCTTAGAAAAATCCAAAAATATAGTAACTTAGATTTGAATTAATTGCATTTAGTCTTGGTACTTCATTAATGGCTAAAAACACCAAAAACCCCTTTTTCATTACTCTGCATAGCATTAATCTAACTTAGACATCTAATTTAGGCTCCCAAAAGAGAACGACCCGAGTTTGCACTACTGCATAGCTTGGATAAATTTTTGAGCGAGAACCTCTAAGCGAACGACAATTTAGGCTCTCTTTCAACTGCTGTTGGTTCTACTTGCTTGCAGGACTCCACACCACCTCTACTAAGGAAGATCAATAAAGGAGAAGTAAGCACACTGAAGAAATGCATGTTTCTCATCCGGGATGAGAATTTCTCCTTCAAGAGTTTGAAGAGATTTCATTCTAAAGGTTGTCCCTTTCCTTCCTTAACTCTTATCTTTTGAATTATTTGCTTATTTTGTGAGATAAGTGTAGGGGAGGGACATACCTAGTAGTAAAAGTAGTTTATTTTCTTTTCTTTTCTTTTCCTCCCTTTTTGGTTTTGGTTTCTCTTGTTTAGGGTTACACTCGAGTTTTGCATTGGGGACAATGCAAAGTTCAAGTGTGGGGGATTAGAGATTAATATTCAGTGATTGTGTTGTGTTTTTCTATGTCTATTGGAAAATCTGGTTTTCTAAAAATTTTCAAAATTTTGATTGATTTTTGAACTTAATATGAAGATTTTTGAGTTAAAATTTTTGAAAATTTTTGCTTCAAGTAACTTACACTTGAATTTGTGTATTCTTGGACTTTAGTAAATGTATATGAACTTGTATTGATACTCATGAGAATTGCTATTTGTTCAAAGTTGATTGTTTTAGTTTCATTGGTCACAATTCTTCAAGCTTGCTTTTATATTGATTGAGTTAATGCATTGTGATTAATCTGGAGTACAATTAATCTTTGTGTATGAGCATTTGAGAGTTAGCCTTGTTGGAAGATTCTTTGAGCCTAATTTTCATTCATAGTGAGTTGCATCCACTTATATTTTCTACTTTCTAGAACTTGTTCCAATTCTTAATCAAGACTTAGTTGCATTAATGTGATGAGCATGATAGAGGCATTCTTTTCTAAACCCTTACATTCAAACACAAACCCACATGATTTTATCCATTGCTAACCATTTGAGCCTTCATTTTTTTTTCTTTCTTAAGTGCCAAGAGATGCATTATACATTCAAGTTTCCAACATTTTTACTATTCTATTCATGATGTGTTAAACTTTGTCTTCTTGGGTTTTGAATTGCAAAAAAAAAAAGAAGAGAAAAGAGAAATAGAAAAAGGCAAAGAAATAGAAGAAAATGTTTAAGAAAAGCCAAAGAAAGAAAGATCAGAATAAATGGTACCAAAAGAACAAAAATTTTGAAATAAGGCAATTCATTGGTGGTTTGAAGAACAAAGTTGTGCTTTTAGAGAAATAGAGTAAATAGTAGTTGGAAACCTTTTCTAAAATGCTTGGTGCTTAATCATTTCATATCTGTTCACCTCATCTTATTTCATTTAACCCTTCCCATTATCATAACCTTAAAAGTCCTCTTGATCATTGCATTTGTGCATTAAAAGCAGAGAGATAGGATTTTAACAAGCTTATGGCAAAGTGGTTGATTAAGTGGATTTGAGAGAAAATTACCCCAACTTGGTGAGTAGAGTGAAACAATTTATATCTTGAGTGTTTTCTCTTTTGCTCATTCCCATTGCATTGATTGTACTCTACTTTAATCCCTTCTCATTAACCTAGATCACTATGGATGCTTATTTGAAGAGTTGGATTAATGGCACTACTGCTTTCTTACTTTGAATTCATAGGGGTTCCCATTTGTATCAATACTATTCTCTTGCTTCAGTTTTGTGTTGCCTTTGTCCAGGAGCACAAAGGTTTAAGTGTGGGGGATTTGATTTAGCCCAATTATTCTATGTTATTTCATATCATTTTAAGGGTATTTATCATAGATTTTGGCTCCTTTTGATGATAATTGTGCTTAATTTAGATTAAGAGTCCTTGCTTTGAGTTAGTGTCTTTTTGAGGTTAAGATTGTCATAATTGGTTGTTAATTGTATTCAGTTGATTTCTAGGACAATTGATGCTTCAAATTGTTGCTTTTTATTGTAGGACAATTGAGAATTGGAGCCAAAATCAAAGACCAAAGGATGACACAACACAAGATCAGAGTATCAGCACTAATAGAGTTTGCCGCGGCGTTCGCCGCGGCGCCAAATTGAAATCTCACCAGTAATCTCTCGGGCAGAGTTTGCCGCGGCCAACTTACAGCTTCGCCGCGGCGAAATCACAAGATTAGGCGGAGCTCCTCTTGGGCATGCTTCGCCGCGGCGAACTCTTCGTATCAGCAACGCCAGATCCGGATCAGAACGCGAAAATGGAGCTTCTAATCATATGATCCGACCTAGATGGACCCCTAAAACCCTGAGAAACCCTATTTTCGACCATACACTCCATTCCATCTCCTACAACACCTCTATTCTCCCATCCTCTTGCCTCTCCACCTCCATCTTCTTCCCCATCCATTTCCTTCATCTTTCATTCACTCCATCTCAATTCCTTCCACTCCCAGCTACCATGGCCGACGGATTCACTTCAGTTGGAGCTTTTCTTGAAGCTATGGAGAGCTAGGGTTTATCAACTCTTGAAGAATGGTGGTGTGGCTTGAGTTCCTAAGCTTCAAAGGGGAGTTTAGTTTCAGTTTGCAATTTTTAGCTATGATTTATGGCTTTCTAGGTCTAGGAGTTGTAATTTCTTAGTTAGGAACTTGGGACTGATACTGTAATTATTGGTTAATGATTACATTTGTAATTTGGATTGATTGATGTTGAACTTTGTGCTTAAATATATGTAGTTGCATATATGCTTATTGTAACTCTCATGATTCTCTCTTATCTTGCATAGTTGTGTTTGGGTATTGAGTTGATTGTGTGTTTCACTGAGCCAATTGCATGATCATTCCAAAATTACACATTAGGGGAGCTAAACAAAGTTTTCATTAATGAGTTCATTAATGTAAGCTTTGGACTCATTGAGTTAATGAGGTTCTCGTTAAGAAAACCTAATGGATTTGTGAAACTCCCAATATTTTAAGTGAACTATGATTGCCATCAAAACCATTTTCAAGAGGTTTCCTACCATTCATTTCCATTCCATCATTATTATCTTAAAACACCAAAAATATAGTATCTTAGGTTTGTTTTCATTGCATTTAGTTTAGGCACCATTCATTTAAGTCTTAAAAACCCAAAACCCCATTTCATTGCATTGCATGGCATTTAGTCTAGCTTAGGTAATTAATAAAGGCTCCTAAAAGTGAAACGACCTGAGTTTGCACTATACTGCATAGCTTGGATTTATTTTTGATTGAGAACCCCAAGGCGAACGACAGAAAGGCTCTCTTTCAATATGCAAATAGAAAGTTAATATAAAGTATCTTTTATGTAAAGTGATAATTCTATTCCACTTATAGTTAAGAAGAAACAACAAAATGGTAAGAACAAGATGGGGATCTAGAATAAGGGGAGAATCATCAAGACCTCTTGTCGACCCAATAGAAAGAATCATGGAGAGGTTAGAGGAATAGTAGAGAACTATGCAAGAAATGCAAGTAACCCAAGCTAGGCAAGAACAGGAAAGAGACGCTGCTATAGTTACAGCATTATGACAGCACTGGCATAGTTATAGTAACCCGGACAAGGTATAGGCAGGACAGCCCAACCTGCTCAACAACCACAAGAAACAGCTCCTGTAAGACCACAACTTGCTGCAAAACTTGATACATTACAATAGTGGATTGTCAAATTTGGGAAATACTACCCTTTAACTTTCGAGGGAATGTTTGACATACACGTGGTCGAGGACTAGATAACTCGGCTAGAGAAGATTTTCAACATACTAGAATGTCCATCTAAAAGAAAGGGTCAAAGGGCGATATACAAACTTGAAGAAGAAGTAAATAGATGGTGGAGGAATACAAAGTTGGTCCTCTAAGCAATACAACTCGCATCACTTGGGAAAATCTTTAAGGAAGAATTTTTCTTCAAGTATTTTCCTCACACCGTCAAGGATGAGAAGGAGGTAGAGTTCCTCAGCATCAAACAGGCAGCCAATGAACTATTTGATGAATATTTGGCCAGGTAAATTAAATTGTCCAAGTATTCTACATATCTCCAGCATATGAACAATGAATGCTGGTTCACGGAAAAGATAATCAGAGGACTAAAGCCAGAGTTAAGAGAGAAGGTGGCCCTAATGTAGCCCTGTCATTAGACTATCAAATAAAACTAAGCTAAATGCAATAAAGTGGCACTAACCTAGATATCAATCACTTAAGGAACCTATGAATGTCTTAGTAATCTATCACAAATATCAAATTAACTAAGTATGAAAGAATGAGGTGTTTGTATAACCAATAGGTAAACCAAAACTAAAGTAAAACTATCTAAACTCTTTGTAATTTCTATATTTAAAGAATGAGACAAATGCAACGTATGAATTATCCTTGATGATCAAGTCCACCAATCATCCTAGTTCCTTTCTTGATTAAGTTTCAATTCATTTATTATACTTGGTTTGTGAAGACCTTCTACAAATAATGAATTCAATAAGCTAGAACCCTAACTCACCAAACTCATCTAAATGCCTAATATGGATTATGCTCTGTAAAAGGTATTTTACTCTCTTAATTAACAATGTTAGAAACCTAACCAGTCAATCAAGAGATTCAAACACTTGAGAAGAAATAATCAATATAACAGAAGGAAATATCAATTGAATTAGTCCATTAGAGTGCAGAATACAATCCAAATCTCAGCTTCAATGTAAAACAACTGAATTACACCTCTTTACAATCACATATCATAGATCTAAACCATAGAAACTACAATCTATGAATGTAGAGAGTGAAACTAAGATTAAAGTAGAAGAAACTCCCAATTATAGCTTTAGAAACTCAGATTGGCCTCATTGAACATCCAAGAATGAAGATCTAGCCTCTCATAACTAAAATCACAGCTTCATCAAGCTCTACAACCTCAATGGCCATAGCAGCAATGATATGAAGGAGAATAGAGGAGAATAATATGTAGAAAATGGAAGAATTAGAGTAGAAATGATGAACTGATGATGGAAAATGATAGGGAAGTAAAGTGGGCTGAAATGAGAGAGCTCTAGATGGAGAAAAAAAAAGCCAAAACTGAAAAATCATAGAATGACAGATCTGGCGCATGTTCTGGAATTAAATCTGGAAATTTTGCATATTCACCATGACAAAGTGATTTGTAAGCTGCGATGAAGTCAAAACAACACCGTATGAATTAGTGACAGTGCTTCCTTCATAATGAACTTTAGTCATGGCGAATCCTATAATTGGTCACGACGAATTGAGACAGAACCTCTTCCAATGATTCTTCAATCCTCTAATCACCTACCAATATTCAAATTAAGTTCATAGTTGTCACACCCTGATAATTTTATTCTAACTGATGAATGATTTGTGACTGACTAAGGCCAAGTAGTATAGTAGACTGGTAGAGGATCCAGGTTATGAGGAAAAATCAGGATAGGGACATAACGGTCATTTCTGAAAAGATCAGTTAAGAAAGGGCAGTATTGGAAATAATGTCCAAATTTCCTGAAAACTCCCAGAAAATCATGAAAAATAGAAAGGAGGGTACAGAATAATGTTTGAGGCTTAGAAGATGAATATGAGATTAAAAATAATTTATCAGGAAATTATTTGTAATTATTGGAATTTTTGGTTAATTAAGGAAAATTAGCCAATTTCCATTATATAAAATATATAGAGGCCTCAAAAATTCAAGAAAAATATGGATAAATTATGTGACATATTATCCTAATTTATAAAATTATTTCCCACCTTTGGATGTACAAAGGTTAGCTTAAAGAATATTTATTACCGAATTATTATCGGTAGAATAGTGATTTTTGACAGAAAAAATTTAGAAAATTATAGAGGGAGATAGAACTTGAGAAAAATCATGGATTACCCTTGGAATAAGGGGAATTTAATGAGGTGTTGAAATCGAAATTTTGTGACAGTAAATTGGACAGGATTGTTGGAAAATCGGGCCGGAAATACACAAATAATCAGTGGATTGCACTGATTATTGGATGAGTCATATTTTTCCCAATATTAAGAGCAATAATTCGGCCAAAATTAGAAGGAGAGGACAAAGTTGGAATTTTCCAAATTGTTCAAGGGCATAAAGGGAAATAAGAGACAAAACAATAAAATAATATTTATTTTCCACATGAAAATCACATGGTGATTAGGTGTCCCTACATGTGTCACTTTCTTATGGTGTGTGCCCTAAGATTTGTCCATGTGTAAAGTAGAAAAAAATGGACGGCCGAGATCGCATCT
This sequence comes from Neltuma alba, assembly GCF_004799145.2. NCBI lineage: Eukaryota > Viridiplantae > Streptophyta > Magnoliopsida > Fabales > Fabaceae > Neltuma > Neltuma alba. The sequence continues at coordinate 18,468 of NW_021636023.1, read as the reverse complement.
TTTTCCCGAAGGGCATTTTCGGCATTTTGAAATATCAAGGCCTATAAATACCCCCCTTCCATGAACAAATTCGGCCAAGGTGGTTTGTTGGGAGAGAATTTTGTGTTCTTGAGTTCTAGGAGAGAGAAAGGAAGAAAGAAGAGAGAGAAAGAGAGACAGCAAGCTTAAACACCTCTAATCGCCGATTAAGCGCTAATTAAGGTATGTTTATCTCCCTAAGTGTTAATTACTTTTAGTTGATTATTTATTTGAGGAAGATTAGGATTAATTGCCTTGATTAATTATGGTTTAGTGATAGCTAAGATTAGTCATGATATTTGATTAAGGATTAGTAAGTGATTAAGGTTAGCTACCCTAATTAATTAGTGATTAGTTATGCTAATTGAAGAATGATTAATGATTAATCATGTTAAATAAGGATTGATTAAAGCTTAATCATATTAGAGAATGATTAATGATTAATCATGTTGATTAAGGAATGATTAATGGTTAATCATGTTGATTAGAGAATGATTAATGGTTAATCCAAAAAGGGATTAGTGATTTAATTTTAGAGGATTATGACTATGTGACTTGAAGACCTTAATTAAATATTGGATTAAGGATTAAGGGTTAGTGATTAACCAAGAAAGCATGATTAATCATGGATTAAGGAAGAATTCCAAGACCTTAATTGAGGATTAAGGCTTGGTCAAACCAAGGTCAAAGGTCTAGGAAAGGTATACAGAAATTATAAATTGAAAGATACAAGGGTAGCATTATATTGAGAAAGAATGGTATACTGGATATGGAATTTACCATACCCTTACTATATGGTTGATAGGCAATTCTTCTGGAAACCTAGGAGGATCTCCAGTAAGGGATCAAGGAGGAAACGTTAAGCAAGGAATTGAGGTAGCGTGAACTGCAATTATTTTGTTGATCTGCATTTGGTGTATCTGCTATGTGTGTTTATGTGCCATGAGAATGTTATGTACAGATGATGTGAACTCCTTGCAATGTATGCCTTGGCTCTTGCATGATTGAGTTTTGACCAGAATGATTATATGCTCCATGATATGATGACATGGATACAGAATGATTATGGCATGGCATAAAGACTAGAAATGTTATTATACTGCATGTAGCATGACATCTTATGCATGTTGACTTGATGGTTGTATGTTCAATGCTACTGGGATTTCTATGAAATCTCATTCCTCCTATAACATGATATCCTAGGTGCCACTACTGCCAAGGAGAAGGGAAAGGAAATAGTCATGGCTTGAGGAAGTTATGAATTATGTAATGTATTATACGGTTTTGAACCTTTCTCTTTCAAGCCATGTAAACATGCTATGTTCATGAATACATGATATGATAACCTTTTTGGAATGTATATTAATGATAGAATAGCTTTACATGTGATTATAGTATGATTATAGTGAAAAACGAAATGCTGTTAGAATTAGTGAAAAAGGGGATAAAGATGGTCTAGATTTGACCAAACTTTGACCAACAAAGACCCTAGTCAAATGGTTGACTTTTTCCCTGAAATTTGGCATGCAAATAGATCTTATTTTTCCCTTTAAAATGAGTGGTAAAACGTCACAATCGGAGCTCTGTGTAAGAAGTTATGACTTTCTGAAGTTAGGCAAAAATCCTGGAAAATAGAAAAATGACCAAATGAACAGTACTTTTCGAAATTGAAAACGAATGCGTTTCTGATTAAAGCGGAACCTGAGGTCATTTTTCCTTGATAGATGATGTTAAGAGCTTCGAGTGAGACTTGGAACGACCTCATTTCGATTTTTCTAGAATTAGTTATGATTTTTCAAAGTTATGCCAAGTTTAAGGTTACGGTGAATAGTAATGCGGGAAAAGAAATTTTCAAATTCTGGTTTTTCAATCCGGTAACCTTAGATTGCGCTTCCGAATGTCTTAACTTGGCACAACATAAGGTCGTAAACGTAAGGTGTTACAATAGTCATCTATTCTAGTGTATACACAATTAACTCTTATACCCTTGATGCACAATAACCTCTATCTTAACCCAAATTACACAATTAAAAGCCACAAAGCATAAGTTTGGACTAGGAAATATATATATAATATGAGACTTATCAACTCCCCCACTCTTAACTCTTACATTCCTAGGCAAAATACTTAATGAAAACAAGAGATAGGATAAAATGAACCAAGCAAGCATCAAGAATCATATTTGGCAATCATAATTCCATACTCACATCCAATCCATGCTCATGTCATATGCTAAAAGAAAGAAGCAAATGGTATAAGGACTAACCCAAATAAATGCTCGAGAAACCTCCCAAGTATAAGTGTTTTACTCTAACTCTCAGGGGGCAATTTCACTGAACATCCACTTAACTATGCTCTACCATATGCTTGTAATGGTTCTAAGTTCTTCACCACTAGTGGCAATCACACAAAAGATCAATAGGACTTTTATTAGGTTGTAATTTTAGAAAGGCAAATGAATGGAGGGTTAAATGCATGGATGTAATGGAAAAGAGATAAGGAGAATGGAAATCAAAATGAACCAAATGCTTGTATGCAATTGAATGCATAGGAGTATAGACGACAACTCAATGAAGCTCACTTATTCTAAATGATACATTTTTTTTTTAATTTTTCTGTTCTCTTTCCTTTCTTTCTCTTTTTTTTTTATATATATATATATATATTTCTTTTCTTTCTTTTCTCTTTTTATTTTATTTTCTTCTTTTTCTTTCTTTTCCTCTTTTTAGGGGAGTTCACTGCAGCTAACAGCTTCCTTTGCCATGAAGAAGTATCACAGAATGGTCATTTTCCTCTTTTCAGTGATATAGGAGGTTATCCAAGTCAAGAAAAGATTTGGATACAACACAATTAAGTTTATTCCTATGTGAAAAGGTGAAGAAATGAAAATGATGGGCTCAAAGGGTTAAGTAAGGGATTAGTTTTCTAAGGTTGGCCTTTTGGTTAAACTAGCTTTTTAAATAAATGCCTATGTCATCTCTATCATGTCAATGCAAACGCAGCCTCAAGCAACAACCAAGACAAGTTCTAGAGAACAATAGACTAAGTGAATGTGTCACACATAATGAAATGAAAAATAGGCTCAAATCCTTCTAACTAGGCTTTTTGTTCCTATCACACTCATTAAGCCTAGTCTATGCACCACACTTAGAGCTTAATGCATATGACATTCACAATTCATTTCAACAAGTAAGGAATCACTATCAACCAGAATGCAATTGAGATACAAGACATAGCCAATTCAATCTAAAAGTGCATAAAATTTTAAAAAATTGAACCTAAAATGAGCTGTTTTGCTAAAGGAGAGTTTGAAAACTAAACACAAACAAAACGAACAAAATGCACACAACACAAAACAAAACAAACAAAGCACTAAACGCTACCCCATACTTAAACCTTACATTATCCTCAATGCAACCCAAAAACAAGACTCAAACATTATGTTTGGAAATCCAAAGAATAAGGTGGAAGGATAAAACATCATACAAACTTTAAAAATTGCCCTTTTTCTATTGGTATATCTCTCCCCCCACTTGTTCAACAACATGTAATAGTTAATTCAATGCAGATACTTAAGAACAAGGGAAAAGAGAGATACAACCTTAATTATAGAGACTTGTAACTAGTGTGGTAGAGGCGGAGCCAATCGGCTCTTGAGTGAAAATGCTTGCCAAAGCCATCCTTCAACTTGTATTTTCTATGTGAAAGCTTTGAGACCACCTCCAAAAGTCCTATCCAAGTCTCTTTGAAATCTTCATGTGGTATGGAGTACTAGGGACATAAGCCATGACATAGTCACCAATGTCATACTCCTCTTTATCGACTTGGAGAGCTCTCTTGGCAAGTATCTTAGGATCTAATGATAGAGCATGTAGTAGAAAAAGTGGACTCATCAAATGTTTGGCTACAAGGTCCAATGATGTCTCTTCTTTTGATAGTGGATGATGAATTTCACACAAGATCTTGACAGATTGTCCTATCTCTTTCAATGCTTTGATCAAACTTAATGACTTCTTAGGTTGAGACCTCACAGCTCCGCTACGCCCTACAAAATCATCACAAGAAGTACCTTTCTCTAGCACTTTGAGATTGGTAAGAGGTTCAACAAGCATAGTATTATTACATGAAATAGTGCATGGAGTGGAAGAAGTGTAATCTAATGAACAAGCATTAGAACACAACACATCACTACCATGGGAGGAAGAAATAGAAGAACAGGTAGAACAGGAGTAATGGACCACAAGTGTATTAGAGGATTCAACAACCTTATGAGAAGCTCTATCATTGGTAACATGCAAATCATCATCAATAAAGTGCACATCATGAAGGAAAAATCTTCATTAGGTTGCTTCATGCTCTCATACATGTTAAAATGCACAAAATGATCTTCTGCACTAATAGTGATAGAACCTTCCTTCATTTTAATTTCAGTATTAGCAATTCTCATGAAAGGTCTACCAAGAATTAATGCACCTTCATTCATGCTTTCCTTAGACATATCTAAAACATAGAAAACTGCAAGAATAAGCAAGTCTTTAACCTTCACTGGCACATCCTCAAGCAACCCATGTGAATATCTAACAGTGTGATCCGCTAATTGTAACATAACACTAGTGGGCTTAAGAGTGGTGATACCTGGGGACTCATAGACTGACTTAGGCATCATATTAATAGCAGGTCCTAAGTCTAGTAAGGCTTTTGGAGTAGTAGTCCTTCCTCTGGTGTTGGGTATGGTGAAACTCCACGGGTCTTGACACTTAACTGATAACTGGGGCTTAAAAAGTGCACTAACATTAGAAGGTAGTTAGACTATCTCATTAGGCTTGAACTTTTTTTTTACATTTACACAGATCTCTCAAAATTTTAGCATATTTAGGTTGAGAGGCCAACTCAAGTAAAAGTATGTTAACTTCCAATTTGCTAAACAACTCAAACAAGTCATCATCTTTTTTATTAGAACTAGCTTTTTTCATGCCTTGAAGATATGAATGTGGAAAGGGAAGTTCCTTAAGATTTACCTCATTACCTTTATTGCAAGCAACTTCTTGAGTGTGAGGTTGATTCCCTTTGGCAGCTCTAACATCCTTTTTATCATTCACAAGTGTGGTTGCCTTCTTCTTTAAGATGCTCTTCTCTCTCATACTTTCAGATGAGGGTACAGTTGTAGAGATTGGCTCTTGGAATTACAAATCTTCATTCAACACTACTGCTTCATCTTCACTTTCATCATCTTTCTTTCCAACTAGCTTGCCACTTCTCAAGCTTATGGTATTTAGGCCTTTGGGACTAATTATAGTATTAGAAGGTAGGTCTCCTTTTCTGGCATCTGGCTCACTTTTAGAATTTGCTATTTGAGTAATAAAGGCTTGGAGATTGTTGTTGTTAGTGGCAGTCTCACCCAATAGGGGGTGAATTGGGTGAGTTAAAAAAATTACGGAATTAAAAATGAATACTATCAAAAACAGAGAGTGTAAGTTTAGGAAGGTTTCACCGTAGAGAGACAAACACAAGGTTTATACTGGTTTGGTCTTAACCACTCGACCTACGTCCAGTCCTCAGAACACCTCTGAGTATTCCACTACCTTCCAAGATTGATCAGGCTCTTGGCACCTCAGTACAGTAATTGATTCACTCAATCACTCCCCCTTACTTCCCGTAAGGTTACAAACCCACTCAAGAGTCCACACTCTTGAGTATCACACTAATGTAATCAATGATGAGTGAGTAATCTCTCTTACAGAGTGTATAGAAGATAAACACTGACACTCAGTAAGATTGAAAGAACAGAGTATTGAATGCAATAGTAAATGATCACAGATGGTAGCTCGGGTATTCAATTCTGTTCATTAATGCTTCTTCGCGCCTTTTATAGTTGAGGTTGTTAAGTAATCGTTAGACGGAAGAGCTTTTAGCCGTTGTGACTCCGTTTGCGTGTTTTCCCAGTTACAACGGCTTCACCATTAATGCTTCTGGGCTTCTGACACAGTAGGTTACAGGCTACGTAATCAACCGTTGAAGAGCCATTGTGATTTCTCTTCGTAATCTGCAACAACACTTTTAACTTCAATAGTTTAATCTTTGCAATGTAAACCTTAAGGTAGAACTGAAGATGATAAAATGATTATTCATTGTTTTCAGGTCGAATCAAAAAGTCTGTTAAATATGCAGAATAACAATCTGGACATTCTTGATCAAAGTGCTGATCGATCACTGGTTGTTCGATCAGGTTATCGATAATCAGAGTGAAAGCTTTTTGAAAGATTATCGATCAAGTGATGAATCATTGATTTATTGATCAAGTGATCGATAAAATGCAGCAGAGACACTTATGCTGATATGTGAACCAGAGAAAGATCAGAGTCATTTTGATTATAAATCACTTAGTAAAATGGTCAAAATGATCATGCATGTTAAAAATAGTTTGGAAGAAAATAGAGAGTTGAATTTGAGAACCATCAGCTAATTTAAATAGAACTGGAAAAGTAACGTGATCGAATAGTTTATCAAATACTTGTTGATCGATCAGATAATCGATAATTCAAGTGTTACAAAAATGAAACTTCAATTCATGTTGACCGATCACATTATCGATAAACTCATGATCGATAATGTTGTCGATAAATACCATGTGAAAGTCATTCTATGAAGAGCAAGGATTAATTGGATTTATCGAATAGGTGATCGATCAGTGAGTGGTCGATCAGGTTATCGATAAACTGTGAAATAAAGACTTTCTTCTGAAGCTGTTTATCGATCAGGTTATATGAAAAAGTACTATTCAGAAAGATTTAATTATTGATAATGTTATCGATAACTTGGTTATAGAAGAACTAAGTATGAGCAGATAAAATACTGATTATCGATCATGTGATCGATAACTTGGTGATCGATAAGGTTATCGATCAGCAGCTATGATAAGTAACTGCATTTAGAGAGTTAGCGAACAATGTTCGATCATATTATCGATAAAGGAATGATGACAAAATCAATGTACAACACGAGTATAGTGTATTACCATTTATCGGAGTCTTCATCAATAATTGATTTATCGATCATGTGATCGATAAATGCACTCTGGATTTGGTTCTCTTTATCTGTTACTTGTTCGATTATCTTACATTATCGATCAAGTGATCGATAATTAACTGTAAACTTGTATAACTTCTATGTTCGTGATAATCGATCATTTTATCGATCAACGGATTATGGAACAACTTATCGATCAAAATATCAATCAGATTACTGGTTTGTACTGACAATTTATCTGATAGCTTATCGATAAATATTTGATCAATCAGATGATCGATCAACACACTAAACTACTTTAATCTAACTTTGTTATCATCAAAACCATAATCCTAACATTCTCCCCCTTTTTGATGATGACAAAACATAAGTAGGAGATATAAACCAAATAACATCAGAAACATCAATAACCAAGACACTAAACAGATTCAAAGCAATAAATAATCAATGAAAATGCAAACTAGTAAATGTAAGCTGCCAAAACGTGTTAGTAGCCAAAATATATCAGTAACAGCATCAAAGTACAAAAATGACAGGAAATAAATAAAAAAATCTAAACAGCTAATCAACATCAGTTTTCTTCTCCCCCTTTTTGTCAGCATCAGATGAGGGGGAAGGAGTAGGGACAGAGGGAATGGTCAAGGGAATAGGAAGAGGGGGAAGGCGAGAAAGTGGAGAAAATGATGGAAAATGTAAGGAGGGAACTGGTTGAGGGACTGTGATGAGAGCAAGAGTGGTAGAGGTAGTGACAGAGGTAGATGGGATAGAAGGAAAGTGGAAATAGGAGAAGTGGGTAAGGGAGAGGAAGGAGGTACAGGCTCAGGGTGAGGAGGAGAGGGTGGATGAAATAAGAGGTCCTCATAGCTGAAACTTATGCTGGGGGCAGTGAAGTTGTTGCAAAGAGAAGTTACCATCCCTTTAAGCTCTCTAATTTCTCTGTCCACTGAATCAAATCTCTCTGAAACTTCTTTTTCCAAAACCACCATGGCTTGTCGGTGAAGGTCCAAGATTTTGGAAATGCCATCAAACTTCCTATCAGAGATTTCCCCATACTCTCTGGCAGTGATGTATACTCTATTTTCAAATGCTTGAAGCTCAGCCTGAAACATCTCCCTGAGTGATCTCTCCATAAAAGATGGTCTAGGGGCATGAGATGGAGCTGCAGTGGATTCAGCCTCATCCTGAGTTCGAGAGGTACTTACAGCTGGTTGCTTCCCTTTATCCTTCTGAGAGATTTTCTGTGATGGCTTGAAGGGAACAGAAATCCTCATCTTGTGGAGCTGCATGAGACCAAAAGCAGGAACCTTGGTCTTGAGTTCTCCAGGCTCAAATGGGGCAATATTATGTGCTTGAAGGAGGTAGGTGGCCAGCTGAGGGTAGGGAATTGGGGTGGATTTGGACTTGTTAAGGACAAAGTCATTCATTTCAGTGTAGATAAGATCCCCAATATTGATCTTCTCCCCACTAATAATCCAAGCTAGAAGAAGATAGTCATCCTGAGTGAGATGTGAGAAACTTCCAAATTTATTTACCATGCTCCTAGAGTAGATGTAATGGATGATCCGATAAAAATCACACATCTGCTTAGGAGGGAAATTCAGCTCACCAGGGTAATCATCACTCTGTATTAAAATTCTGTAGGCTTTCACCTCATTCATGTCTCCCCCTCTCACAAATTCTTAAGTCCCCAGTAACTCATTTAATTTGGCACTTGTGAGTTTGAAAGATCTGCCTCTCAGTGTGACCCTCAAGTAGTTTTCTATAAGATTGTCCTTATCATCATACTCTTCTACTGATTCCATATTACAGTAGAATCTTTTAACTACCTCAGGACAGTATTCACCACCAATGATTAACCAATTTGAATAATGCTGGAGTGGGTCACCTAGGTCGAGATTAATCTATTTGTTTTTCTTCAAACCCTCTATGTCTACAGATACCACAGGGTAGAATTTTCTATTGGCAAAATCAGCTTTATACTTTGCTATATTAACTTTACTATCAAGATTGCCAATTAACAACTCAGAGAACTTAGTTGATATACCTTCAGGGGGAATTTGCCCCCGATCCCTTCACTTGCCCTTTGCTTTTTCCTCCTCGGTTGCTTCGGAATGGGTATTCTCAATGCGGTCTCCACAGCTTTTTGAACTGAGGCGCTATCATCTGACTTGGTTTCTGATTCCTCAGTGACTACCGGCAACTTGGATTTGGACCGGGGAGATTTTCTTGGAGAGACCGATTGCTCTTCAGTCTGACTTTCTCATATTTTCAGAACACCTTTCTTCTTGGATGATTCTTCCCTCACTTTTAGTCTATATCGCTTCCGAGTGCCCGAAGGAGTAGTGTCGCTTGATTGGACTTGCTTCTCCGACCCTTCTTCCCTTTCCATATTCAGTTGTTTTACTCGCGCCATTTCTGAAATACTGAGGAATTTCTGAGAAATTGAACAGTTGAAGTGAAGCGTTTTGAGCTCGGTGAAGGTCAAAAAGATAGTAGTGATAGATTCGAGTGGAAGAGAGGTTGGAAATTTAATAGAACAGTGATTCTTGACCATTGTGAGAAACAGGGGACTGGTAATGTTCGAGTTAGGGTTCGATAACTGACAGAGGGGTTTCAAAAATTTACCGTTATAAGCTTCAGAATTATCGATCATGTTATCGATCAACTGATGATCGATCACGTGTTCGATAAATATGAAGAACACATATGAACACAGAGTAGAATTATCGATCAAGTTATCGATCAAGCAATTATCGAGCATGTTATTGATAAAATTAGTAACAGAAGTGCGTACCTGGTTTTGTTTATCGATCATTTGATCGATAATCTATTTATCGATCAACTTATTGATTAACGCTTACCAATTCTGAGAGAAATATTTCAAAACCTTGAGGCTCCTGATCAATGTTCTGATCGATAATGCATTTATCGATTAGCTTATCGATAATCATCGTGCTGGAATACTTTCTTTCTTCCACAAGATGGATTTATCGATTAGGTGATCGATAAATTGTTTCCTCTTACCTTCATAGTTATCGATCATTTGTTCGATAATTGCATACTTTGTTTACCTTTGTTTTTCTTCGACAAAATAGAGCTTCCTGCAAAACAAATTTCTATCTATTTCGATGCTTAAGTTAGTTATCTAATCATCAAAACATTAAATTTAAATATTGAAATTTAAGAGATAATGTGAGATTTCTTACAACTCATTGAGATTTACCATTCCCAATTCTCTTCGAAAGAAGTTGAACTTCTGTTGATCTAGAGGTTTTGTGAAGATGTCAGCTATTTGATATTCAGTGGGGATGAACTCAACCTTTACATCTTTCTTTTGAACATGGTCCTGAATGAAGTGATGTCGAACATCGATATGTTTAGTTCGGGAATGATGAACTGGATTCTTGGACAGATTTATTGTGCTCGTGTTATCACATAGGATTGGAATCTCTCGTAAGTTGATTCCTAAATCCTGTAGTTGTTGCTTTAACCATAAGATCTGAGCACAACAGCAGGCAGTGGCTACATATTCTGATTCAACTGAGGAGATTGCCACCGTATTCTGCTTTTTACTTGACCATGAGACAAGACATCCTCTGAAAAATTGACATTGTCCACTAGTGCTTTTTCTGTCCATCTTATATCCCCCATGATCTGCATATGAGTATCCCATTAGATATTCTGCTCCCCTTTTTGGATACCAGATTCCTAAATTCTGAGTTCCTACAAGATATCTGAGAATTCTCTTGACAGCTTCTTCATGTGACTCTTTTGGAGCGGATTGATATCTTGCGCACATTCCCACGCTGAATTGAATATCTGGTCTACTGGCGGTGAGATATAGTAATGAGCCGATCATTCCTCTGTTCTAGTCAGATTCACGTTTTACCGTCTTCGTCTGCATCGAGCGAGATAGTTGAGCTCATAGGAGTCTTTACACTTTTGGCATGCTTCAGCCCATATTTCTTTAATAACTCCTTCAAATATTTCGTCTAGGATATAAGTATCTCGTCTTTCTTCTGCTTGATTTGTAATCCTAGAAAGAAATTTAGCTTTCCCATCATTGACATTTCGAACTCTCCCTGTATCAGCTTAGCAAACTCTTGGCAAAGATCTTCCTTAGTAGCAGCAAAAATAATATTGTCCATATAGATTTGAACAATCAAAAGATCTTTCTTCTTTCTTTTAATAAAAAGTGTGGCATCCACTTTGCCTCGTTCAAATCCTTTTTCTATCAGAAAATTGGTAAGTCGTTCATACCAAGCTCTGGGAGCTTGCTTTAAACCATATAAAGCCTTTTTCAGTTTATAAACGTGATCAGGAAAATTTGAATCTTTAAAACCAGGGGGTTGTTCGATAAAGACTTCTTCTGAAATATAACCATTTAAAAATGCACTTTTAACATCCATTTGATAAAATTTGAAGTCTTTAATGCAAGCAAACGCTAAAAGTACTCGTATTGCTTCCATTTTGGGTACTGGAGCATATGTTTCTTCATAATCAATACCTTCTTCTTGATTATAACCTTTGGCTACCAATCTGGCTTTGGTTCTGACAATTTATGCAGATTCATCGAGCTTATTTTTGAATACCCATTTAGTACCTATGATCAGATGATCATTAGGTCTGGGTTCCAATTCCCAAACTTGATTTCTCTCAAATTGGTTAAGCTCTTCCTGCATTGCAACTATCCAGAATTCGTCGGATAGTGCCTCGTCAACATTGGTAGGTTCAATGTGAGATATGAATGCAGAGAAACGCACTTCATTGAACACTTGTCTCCAGGTTTTGACCCCTTCATTGAGTTTACCAATGACTTGTTCTAGTGGATGATCTCGATTATGTCTCCAAGGCTTAGGCTACTCTAAATTTTCTTGTGAAGATGGTTCATTTAGATCATCCCTGTTTTCTGAAAAGGTTTCTAAAGGTAATTTGTTTGAAGACTTGTTTAAATCCAATTTTTAAAAATTTTGAACGATCTCAGCATCATCATCTAGAGGTTTTAAAATTGGTTCGGTTTCAGCAAACACAACATGAATTGATTCCTCAATTGTAAAAGTACATTTGTTGAAAATTCTATAAGCTTTACTACGATTAGAGTAACCAAGAAATAGACCTTCATCAGCTTTAGGATCGAATTTACCCAAGTTTTCTTTATTGTTGTTGTGAAGGTAGCACTTACTCCCGAAGATCCTTAAATGAGCCAAGTTAGGCTTTCTCCCTTTGTATAGCTCATATGGTGTCTTCCCGAGTAGAGTTCTGATGTAAGCTCTATTGGATATGTAGCAAGCTGTGCTCATTGCCTCTGCCTAGAATACTTGTGAAACTCCTTTTTCATTCAGTATTGCCCTTGCCATTTCTATGAGCACTCTATTTTTCCGTTCGACTACTCCGTTTTGTTGAGGAGTTCTTGGTGCTGAAAAATTGTGGTCAATTCCATTCTCATCACAGTAGCCAGTAAATTCGTTATTTTCAAATTCTTCTCCGTGATCAGACCTAATTGACACAATAGAAATACCTTTCTCGTTTTAGACCTTTTTGGCAAAAACAATGAATGCACTAAACGTTTCATCTTTAGAGGAAAGAAACAAAGTCCAAGTGAATCTTGAATAGTCATTAACTATCACAAGAGTGTACAAGTTTCCACCAAAACTTTTCACTCTCGATGGACCAACCAAATCCATATGCAGCATTTGGAGTGGCCTTTTGGTTGAGACTGTCTTCTTTGATTTAAACGAAGATTTTGTTTGTTTACCTTTCTGATAGGCATCACAAATAATATCACGTTCATATTGAATTTTCGGTAAAACGACAACTAAATCCCTTTTTGTTAATTTTGAAAGTTGATTCATGTTAACATGTGCAAGACGTTTGTACCAAATCCAACTTTCCTCCTTTTTACTAATAAAATAGTTTTCAGAGGATTTAGAGTCAATTTGAAGTGTATAGCAGTTACTGTCCCTCAGAGCTCTCAACTTTATATTCAACTGCTCTTTCTTCAAAGGTAGGTCGTCTTTGCTTATTACTATGCATTCTTCAGAATCAAAGATTACTCGGTTGTTTTTATCTATGCTCTGACTAACACTGAGTAGATTGTGACACAGACCTTCCACGTAGTATACATCCTCAACTTTCATGCCTTTGTCACTTCCTACCTCTCCTATTCCAGCAATTCTTCCGGATTGATTGCCTCCAAAACTTACTTTGCCTCCGTCTTTTGGTTTGAGAGTCGTGAACTTCTCAGTCACCCGTCATATGTCTGGAGCATCCACTGTCCACGTACCATTTGTTCGTTCTGGATACTTTGAGGCATACCCGTAAAAACACAATCATGTTTTAGGTACCCATATCTTCTTAGGTCCTTTTTGGTTAGTATGAGTTGTCCTAGGCACATAAGTACCTTTCGGTACCCATTTTAATGTCCCGTAAGTTCCTTTCTTCTTGTGATAACAAGAAGAGGTTGAATGACCTTTACGGTTGTAGTAAGAACATAGTGCAAACAGATTAGAAGAATGAATAGTATTTCTAAAGTATGTAAGATACGATCTACCACTACTCTTCTTCTTTCCCTTCAACTTATCCTGAGCAGATCATATCCTATACCAGTTTTATCCATCGAACACCGTTGAGCTCCTAGGATTACTTTGAGCATTTCACTTCCCTTAGTTAATTTCTCTAGAGTTCTTGTGAGATCCTCAGCCTTCTTTTTATTCTTTTCGCATTCCTTGCATATTGGAGGCATATCTATGTTGTCTTCAGGCTTTGTCTGTTGCTCCTCTAGAACCTTTATTTTTTTCTCAGAGCTTACCAACTCCTTAGCAATTCTTACTAATTCTAAATGTAATGCATTGTATTCGGACTGTAATTCATCATAAGATGGTTCAGAAATTATTACCTCATATGTCTTTGATTCTTCGTTTTCCTGGGCCACTAGACAGATGTTAGCGGTTTCTTCATCATCACTTTCTTCTTCTTCCTCCAAAGAGCTATCTCCCCAGATTGATGTAACGAAGGCTTTCTTCTTTCTAAATCTTTCTTTCTTCTTTTCTTTATCCTTCATTCTGGATAGTTGGGGACACTCTGCCTTGATATGTCCTGGCTTCTTGCATTCGAAGTAGATGATTGGTTCCTTTGATTCATTATGAGATGTTGAGGCTCTTTTCTTGTAGAATTTCTTGAACCTTCTGACTATAAGGCCCATTTCATCATCCTCAAGATCATCTTCATTGTCATCTTCGCTCTCTTGAGTTCTAAGAGCGATGCTTTTGTTGTTCTTCTCATTCATCTCTTTTTTGTATTTTTGCTTGCTCTCGTATTTAGCAAGGCTTCCGAACAACACTACAATAGAGCCAATAGATTCTCCTTTGGTTTCTTCAATTGTTGTCACTTTCGATTCCCATTCTTTTGTGAGACCGCTCAGTATTTTCCTCACTTGATCTTCCTGACTGTATTTCTTTCCAAGTGCCGTGAGGTGGTTTATGAGATGTGAGAATCTGACCTCTATGTCTCGGATACTCTCTCTATCTTTCATTCTGAATAGCTCGAATTCAGTGGTGAGAGTGTTGATTCTGCTCTGTTTTACACTGTTGGTTCCTTCGTGAGCTATCTCCAGGGCTTCCCACATTTCCTTTGCAGTCTCCAGGCTACAAACTCTGAAGTATTCTTTTTGGCTCAGCGCACAGGTGAGTATGTTGATGGCTTTGTCGTTTAGGGTCACCAGCTTCTTGTCTTCTTCGTCGAACTCTCTAGGACTCTTGCGTATTTGCTGTCCGTCTACGGTTTTCATAGGGACATAGTTGCCGTGCTCTATCACGTCCCATAATCCATATTCGATGGCTTTAATGAAGATTTTCATCCTCATTTTCCAAAATGTATAGTTTTCACCATTAAAGCTTGGCGGTTTGGACGTTGAACACCCTTCTGGTAGCACACTATCTCTGAATCCTGCCATGAGATCTCTCTTCGTACTGTTAAGTCTTTTTTGAAGAGACCTGCTCTGATACCAAATGTTAGTGGCAGTCTCATCCAAGAGGGGGTGAATTGGGTGAGTTAAAAAATTGTGGAATTAAAAATGAATACTATCAAAAACAGAGAGTGTAAGTTTAGGAAGGTTTCACCGTAGAGAGACAAACACAAGGTTTATACTGGTTCGGTCTTAACCACTTGACCTACGTCCAGTCCTCAGAACACCTCTGAGTATTCCACTATCTTCCAAGATTGATCAGGCTCTTGGCACCTCAGTACAGTAATTGATTCACTCAATCACTCCCCCTTACTTCCCGTAAGGTTACAAACCCACTCAAGAGTCCACACTCTTGAGTATCACACTAATGTAATCAATGATGAGTGAGTAATCTCTCTTACAGAGTGTATAGAAGATAAACACTGACGCTCAGTAAGATTGAAAGAACAGAGTATTGAATGCAATAGTAAATGATCACAGATGGTAGCTCGGGTATTCAATTCTGTTCATTAATGCTTCTTCGCGCCTTTTATAGTTGAGGTTGTTAAGTAATCGTTAGACGGAAGAGCTTTTAGCCGTTGTGACTCCGTTTGCGTGTTTTCCCAGTTACAACGGCTTCACCATTAATGCTTCTGGGCTTCTGACACAGTAGGTTACAGGCTACGTAATCAACCGTTGAAGAGCCATTGTGATTTCTCTTCGTAATCTGCAACAACACTTTTAACTTCAATAGTTTAATCTTTGCAATGTAAACCTTAAGGTAGAACTGAAGATGATAAAATGATTATTCATTGTTTTCAGGTCGAATCAAAAAGTCTGTTAAATATGCAGAATAACAATCTGGACATTCTTGATCGAAGTGCTGATCGATCACTGGTTGTTCGATCAGGTTATCGATAATCAGAGTGAAAGCTTTTTGAATCAGATAAGATTATCGATCAAGTGATGATCATTGATTTATCGATCAAGTGATCGATAAAATGCAGCAGAGACACTTATGCTGATATGTGAACCAGAGAAAGATCAGAGTCATTTTGATTATAAATCACTTAGTAAAATGGTCAAAATGATCATGCATGTTAAAATAGTTTGGAAGAAAATAGAGAGTTGAATTTGAGAACCATCAGCTAATTTAAATAGAACTGGAAAAGTAACGTGATCGAACAGTTTATCGAATACTTGTTGATCGATCAGATAATCGATAATTCAAGTGTTACAAAAATGAAACTTCAGTTCATGTTGACCGATCACATTATCGATAAACTCATGATCGATAATGTTGTCGATAAATACCATGTGAAAGTCATTCTGTGAAGAGTAAGGATTAATTGGATTTATCGAATAGGTGATCGATCAGGTTATCGATAAACTGTGAAATAAAGACTTTCTTCTGAAGCTGTTTATCGATCATGTTATATGAAAAAGTACTATTCAGAAAGATTCAATTATCGATAATGTTATCGATAACTTGGTTATAGAAGAACAATTATGAGCAGATAAAATACTGATTATCGATCATGTGATCGATAACTTGGTGATCGATAAGGTTATCGATCAGCAGCTATGATGAGTACCTGCATTTAGAGAGTTAGCGAACAATGTTTGATCATATTATCGATAAAGGAATGATCAATAATGTGATCGATAAATGGTGATAAAATCAATGTACAGCACGAGTATAGTGTATTACCATTTATCGGAGTCTTCATTGATAACTGATTTATCGATCAAGTGATCGATAATTAACTGTAAACTTGTATAACTTCTACGTTCGCGATAATCGATCATTTTATTGATCAACGGATTATCGAACAACTTATCGATCAAAATATCAGTCAATTACTGGTTTGTACTGACAATTTATCTGATAGCTTATCGATAAATATTTGATCATCAGATGATCGATCAACACACTAAACTACTTTAATCTAACTTTGTTATCATCAAAATCATAATCCTAACAGTTGTTTCTAACCTCAAGTTGCTCTACCTTGTCACATAGCTTTTTTATCATCTTTAATAATGTGTCCTCTCTATTTGGTTCTTGAATTGGGATCTCTCTTATTGTAGATGGTCCAGCAAATTTCCATAATGGCATTCCCAAACTATCCTTGAGAATTTCCAGCACCTCTATACATATTTTCCTTGCCTTGACCACCTTGAAATCCTTTATTATCATTGCCACTCTACTTAGATGTGAAGTCTCCTCTCCAACCATTATTATAAGTGTTTTAGGAGAATTGGTTGGGTCTTTAGAAGTTCATGGCAGCTACGTGTCACATCCAGTAATATGGCATTTAGGAATAGGGATTTCCTAAATAATTAAGGGTAAAAATGACAAGGGAATAGCAAATTTTGGTGGAAAATAATTATTATAATTTTCCAAGCCAATTATGAAAAGTTTAACTAATTAAGGAAAATTGGTCAAGAATAATTATGGAAAAATATTTTCAAGCCTCAGAAAATTAAAAAAAAAGGATGATATCCTTGAGAATTATATGGGATTATAAAATTAGTTTATAACCAAATTGCCCTTAGAGGAGTTACAAAGGAATTTAAGGGCGATTTAAAGCTAGTTTAAGGTCCTTTATTTGGAAAATTCCAAATAAATATTTTTAAGGAGGATAAAATCCCAAGAAAATTCTTATGATATCCCAGGATTATAAGAGATTATGGAATTAAAGAAGACCCTCAAGTATCCAAGATTTTTTCCATTCCTCTGAAAAGTGGAAAATCACTAAAGAGAAGGAAATTAGTTTTTCCTTTTATTTAATTATTGGGAAATTAAATTTAAGACAATGAGGGCAATTCAGGAAGATAAAAATGAGGAGAATAATCTATGGATTTGACAGAATATTTACAGAGGTCAGAGCACTGTAATTATAGAAAAGAAGTTAAACCCGGAGTCAAAGTCAACGCGCTTCAAAGATAAGAAGAGCTTGCAATTCAAATGGTTCACATTTAGCCATGTGTCAAACCCCTAATAGAGAGGATTTAAAGCTTTCCAAGTGTTAAGCCTCAAGTAGAGGGAGAGTTTGACTTTTGGAAATTAATTACATTGGAATTAAGTGATTAAGAGGGAAATTTCAAGAAGAAGTAGGCTTTTGACACTTGGCTTCTCATTAATGCTAGTAGGTGAGATATTTTGTGCACATTAAATGAGTAATCCTCCCCCTAAATCAGATGCTAGTTTCTCTAAGAGCAAACCAAGAGGGAAAAGAGAGAGTTCAAGAGAAATCAAGAGGAAAAGTCACCAACTTTGATCATTCAACCAAGATCCAGGTTAGTTTTTCGTTCTAAGTTGTTCCTTGCCTTGTTTACTTGAGTTATATGGTTGAAATTTCTATTTTTCTTCCTTCTTTAGTGCTGGCTGAAGTGTATAATAAGTAAGGGAGGAAGTTTTATGGTTCAATCTTGCTAGAACACTTCAAAGCATGTTAGATCCTAGTGGTTACAAGAGT
>NW_021636022.1:0-74639 GCF_004799145.2 Neltuma alba | reverse complement strand
TAAATGGTGACAAAATCAATGTACAACACGAGTATAGTGTATTACCATTTATCGGAGTCTTCATCAATAATTGATTTATCGATCAATGTGATCGATAAATGCACTCTGGATTTGGTTCTCTTTATCTGTTTCTTATTCGATTATCTTACATTATCGATCAAGTGATCGATAATTAACTGTAAACTTGTATAACTTCTATGTTCGTGATAATCGATCATTTTATCGATCAACGATTATGGAACAACTTATCGATCAAAATATCAATCAGATTACTGGTTTGTACTGACAATTTATCTGATAGCTTATCGTAAAATATCTTTATTGATAAATATTTGATCATCAGATGATCGATCAACACACTAAACTACTTTAATCTAACTTTGTTATCATCAAAACCATAATCCTAACATTCTCCCCCTTTTTGATGATGACAAAACATAAGTAGGAGATATAAACCAAATAACATCAGAAACATCAATAACTAAGACACTAAACAGATTCAAAGCAATAAATAATCAATGAAAATGCAAACTAGTAAATGTAAGCTGCCAAAACGTGTTAGTAGCCAAAATATATCAGTAACAGCATCAAAGTACAAAAATGACAGGAAATAATAAAAAAATCTAAACAGCTAATCAACATCAGTTTTCTTCTCCCCCTTTTTTGTCAGCATCAGATGAGGGGGAAGGAGTAGGGACAGAGGGAATGGTCAAGGGAATAGGAAGAGGGGGAAGGCGAGAAAGTGGAGAAAATGATGGAAAATGTAAGGAGGGAACTGGTTGAGGGACTGTGATGAGAGCAAGAGTGGTAGAGGTAGTGACAGAGGTAGATGGGATAGAAGGAAAGTGGAAATAGGAGAAGTGGGTAAGGGAGAGGAAGGAGGTACAGGCTCAGGGTGAGGAGGAGAGGGGTGGATGAAATAAGAGGTCCTCATAGCTGAAACTTATGCTGGGGGCAGTGAAGTTGTTGCAAAGAGGTTACCATCCCTTTAAGCTCTCTAATTTCTCTGTCCACTGAATCAAATCTCTCTGAAACTTCTTTTTCCAAAACCACCATGGCTTGTCGGTGAAGGTCCAAGATTTTGGAAATGCCATCAAACTTCCTATCAGAGATTTCCCCATACTCTCTGGCAGTGATGTATACTCTATTTTCAAATGCTTGAAGCTCAGCCTGAAACATCTCCCTGAGTGATCTCTCCATAAAAGATGGTCTAGGGGCATGAGATGGAGCTGCAGTGGATTCAGCCTCATCCTGAGTTCGAGAGGTACTTACAGCTGGTTGCTTCCCTTTATCCTTCTGAGAGATTTTCTGTGATGGCTTGAAGGGAACAGAAATCCTCATCTTGTGGAGCTGCATGAGACCAAAAGCAGGAACCTTGGTCTTGAGTTCTCCAGGCTCAAATGGGGCAATATTATGTGCTTGAAGGAGGTAGTTGGCCAGCTGAGGGTAGGGAATTGGGGTGGATTTGGACTTGTTAAGGACAAAGTCATTCATTTCAGTGTAGATAAGATCCCCAATATTGATCTTCTCCCCACTAATAATCCAAGCTAGAAGAAGATAGTCATCCTGAGTGAGATGTGAGAAACTTCCAATTTATTTACCATGCTCCTAGAGTAGATGTAATGGATGATCCGATAAAATCACACATCTGCTTAGGAGGGAAATTCAGCTCACCAGGGTAATCATCACTCTGTATTAAAATTCTGTAGGCTTTCACCTCATTCATGTCTCCCCCTCTCACAAATTCTTAAGTCCCCAGTAACTCATTTAATTTGGCACTTGTGAGTTTGAAAGATCTGCCTCTCAGTGTGACCCTCAAGTAGTTTTCTATAAGATTGTCCTTATCATCATACTCTTCTACTGATTCCATATTACAGTAGAATCTTTTAACTACCTCAGGACAGTATTCCACCACCAATGATTAACCAATTTGAATAATGCTGGAGTGGGTCACCTAGGTCGAGATTAATCTATTTGTTTTTCTTCAAACCCTCTATGTCTACAGATACCACAGGGTAGAATTTTCTATTGGCAAAATCAGCTTTATACTTTGCTATATTAACTTTACTATCAAGATTGCCAATTAACAACTCAGAGAACTTAGTTGATATACCTTCAGGGGGAATTTGCCCCCGATCCCTTCACTTGCCCTTTGCTTTTTCCTCCTCGGTTGCTTCGGAATGGGTATTCTCAATGCGGTCTCCACAGCTTTTTGAACTGAGGCACTATCATCTGACTTGGTTTCTGATTCCTCAGTGACTACCGGCAACTTGGATTTGGACCGGGGAGATTTTCTTGGAGAGACCGATTGCTCTTCAGTCTGACTTTCTCATATTTTCAGAACACCTTTCTTCTTGGATGATTCTTCCCTCACTTTTAGTCTATATCGCTTCCGAGTGCCCGAAGGAGTAGTGTCGCTTGATTGGACTTGCTTCTCCGACCCTTCTTCCCTTTCCATTTCATATTCAGTTGTTTTACTCGCGCCATTTCTGAAATACTGAGGAATTTCTGAGAAATTGAACAGTTGAAGTGAAGCGTTTTGAGCTCGGTGAAGGTCAAAAAGATAGTAGTGATAGATTCGAGTGGAAGAGAGGTTGGAAATTTAATAGAACAGTGATTCTTGACCATTGTGAGAAACAGGGGACTGGTAATGTTCGAGTTAGGGTTCGATAACTGACAGAGGGGTTTCAAAAATTTACCGTTATAAGCTTCAGAATTATCGATCATGTTATCGATCAACTGATGATCGATCACGTGTTCGATAAATATGAAGAACACATATGAACACAGAGTAGAATTATCGATCAAGTTATCGATCAAGCAATTATCGAGCATGTTATTGATAAAATTAGTAACAGAAGTGCGTACCTGGTTTTGTTTATCGATCATTTGATCGATAATCTATTTATCGATCAACTTATTGATTAACGCTTACCAATTCTGAGAGAAATTTTCAAAACCTTGAGGCTCCTGATCAATGTTCTGATCGATAATGCATTTATCGATTAGCTTATCGATAATCATCGTGCTGGAATACTTTCTTTCTTCTTCCACAAGATGGATTTATCGATTAGGTGATCGATAAATTGTTTCCTCTTACCTTCATAGTTATCGATCATTTGTTCGATAATTGCATACTTTGTTTACCTTTGTTTTTTCTTCGACAAAATAGAGCTTCCTGCAAAACAAATTTCTATCTATTTCGATGCTTAAGTTAGTTATCTAATCATCAAAACATTAAATTTAAATATTGAAATTTAAGAGATAATGTGAGATTTCTTACAACTCATTGAGATTTACCATTCCCAATTCTCTTCGAAAGAAGTTGAACTTCTGTTGATCTAGAGGTTTTGTGAAGATGTCAGCTATTTGATATTCAGTGGGGATGAACTCAACCTTTACATCTTTCTTTTGAACATGGTCCTGAATGAAGTGATGTCGAACATCGATATGTTTAGTTCGGGAATGATGAACTGGATTCTTGGACAGATTTATTGTGCTCGTGTTATGACATAGGATTGGAATCTCTCGTAAGTTGATTCCTAAATCCTGTAGTTGTTGCTTTAACCATAAGATCTGAGCACAACAGCAGGCAGTGGCTACATATTCTGATTCAACTGAGGAGATTGCCACCGTATTCTGCTTTTTACTTGACCATGAGACAAGACATCCTCTGAAAAATTGACATTGTCCACTAGTGCTTTTTCTGTCCATCTTATATCCCCCATGATCTGCATATGAGTATCCCATTAGATATTCTGCTCCCCTTTTTGGATACCAGATTCCTAAATTATGAGTTCCTACAAGATATCTAAGAATTCTCTTGACAGCTTCTTCATGTGACTCTTTTGGAGCGGATTGATATCTTGCGCACATTCCCACGCTGAATTGAATATCTGGTCTACTGGCGGTGAGATATAGTAATGAGCCGATCATTCCTCTGTTCTAGTCAGATTCACGTTTTACCGTCTTCGTCTGCATCGAGCGAGATAGTTGAGCTCATAGGAGTCTTTACACTTTTGGCATGCTTCAGCCCATATTTCTTTAATAACTCCTTCAAATATTTCGTCTAGGATATAAGTATCTCGTCTTTCTTCTGCTTGATTTGTAATCCTAGAAAGAAATTTAGCTTTCCCATCATTGACATTTCGAACTCTCCCTGTATCAGCTTAGCAAACTCTTGGCAAAGATCTTCCTTAGTAGCAGCAAAAATAATATTGTCCATATAGATTTGAACAATCAAAAGATCTTTCTTCTTTCTTCTTTAATAAAAAGTGTGGCATCCACTTTGCCTCGTTCAAATCCTTTTTCTATCAGAAAATTGGTAAGTCGTTCATACCAAGCTTTGGGAGCTTGCTTTAAACCATATAAAGCCTTTTTCAGTTTATAAACGTGATCAGGAAAATTTGAATCTTTAAAACCAGGGGTTGTTCGATAAAGACTTCTTCTGAAATATAACCATTTAAAAATGCACTTTTAACATCCATTTGATAAATTTGAAGTCTTTAATGCAAGCAAACGCTAAAAGTACTCGTATTGCTTCCATTTTGGGTACTGGAGCATATGTTTTTCTTCATAATCAATACCTTCTTCTTGATTATAACCTTTGGCTACCAATCTGGCTTTGGTTCTGACAATTTATGCAGATTCATCGAGCTTATTTTTGAATACCCATTTAGTACCTATGATCAGATGATCATTAGGTCTGGGTTCCAATTCCCAAACTTGATTTCTCTCAAATTGGTTAAGCTCTTCCTGCATTGCAACTATCCAGAATTCGTCGGATAGTGCCTCGTCAACATTGGTAGGTTCAATGTGAGATATGAATGCAGAGAAACGCACTTCATTGAACACTTGTCTCCAGGTTTTGACCCCTTCATTGAGTTTACCAATGACTTGTTCTAGTGGATGATCTCGATTATGTCTCCAAGGCTTAGGCTACTCTAAATTTTCTTGTGAAGATGGTTCATTTAGATCAACCCTGTTTTCTGAAAAGGTTTCTAAAGGTAATTTGTTTGAAGACTTGTTTAAATCCAATTTTTAAAAATTTTGAACGATCTCAGCATCATCATCTAGAGGTTTTAAAATTGGTTCGGTTTCAGCAAACACAACATGAATTGATTCCTCAATTGTAAAAGTACATTTGTTGAAAATTCTATAAGCTTTACTACGATTAGAGTAACCAAGAAATAGACCTTCATCAGCTTTAGGATCGAATTTACCCAAGTTTTCTTTATTGTTGTTGTGAAGGTAGCACTTACTCCCGAAGATCCTTAAATGAGCCAAGTTAGGCTTTCTCCCTTTGTATAGCTCATATGGTGTCTTCCCGAGTAGAGTTCTGATGTAAGCTCTATTGGATATGTAGCAAGCTGTGCTCATTGCCTCTGCCTAGAATACTTGTGAAACTCCTTTTTCATTCAGTATTGCCCTTGCCATTTCTATGAGCACTCTATTTTTCCGTTCGACTACTCCGTTTTGTTGAGGAGTTCTTGGTGCTGAAAAATTGTGGTCAATTCCATTCTCATCACAGTAGCCAGTAAATTCGTTATTTTCAAATTCTTCTCCGTGATCAGACCTAATTGACACAATAGAAATACCTTTCTCGTTTTAGACCTTTTTGGCAAAAACAATGAATGCACTAAACGTTTCATCTTTAGAGGAAAGAAACAAAGTCCAAGTGAATCTTGAATAGTCATTAACTATCACAAGAGTGTACAAGTTTCCACCAAAACTTTTCACTCTCGATGGACCAACCAAATCCATATGCAGCATTTGGAGTGGCCTTTTGGTTGAGACTGTCTTCTTTGATTTAAACGAAGATTTTGTTTGTTTACCTTTCTGATAGGCATCACAAATAATATCACGTTCATATTGAATTTTCGGTAAAACGACAACTAAATCCCTTTTTGTTAATTTTGAAAGTTGATTCATGTTAACATGTGCAAGACGTTTGTACCAAATCCAACTTTCCTCCTTTTTACTAATAAAATAGTTTTCAGAGGATTTAGAGTCAATTTGAAGTGTATAGCAGTTACTGTCCCTCAGAGCTCTCAACTTTATATTCAACTGCTCTTTCTTCAAAGGTAGGTTGTCTTTGCTTATTACTATGCATTCTTCAGAATCAAAGATTACTCGGTTGTTTTTATCTATGCTCTGACTAACACTGAGTAGATTGTGACACAGACCTTCCACGTAGTATACATCCTCAACTTTCATGCCTTTGTCACTTCCTACCTCTCCTATTCCAGCAATTCTTCCGGATTGATTGCCTCCAAAACTTACTTTGCCTCCGTCTTTTGGTTTGAGAGTCGTGAACTTCTCAGTGTCACCCGTCATATGTCTGGAGCATCCACTATCCACGTACCATTTGTTCGTTCTGGATACTTTGAGGCATACCCGTAAAAACACAATCATGTTTTAGGTACCCATATCTTCTTAGGTCCTTTTTGGTTAGTATGAGTTGTCCTAGGCACATAAGTACCTTTCGGTACCCATTTTAATGTCCCGTAAGTTCCTTTCTTCTTGTGATAACAAGAAGAGGTTGAATGACCTTTACGGTTGTAGTAAGAACATAGTGCAAACAGATTAGAAGAATGAATAGTATTTCTAAAGTATGTAAGATACGATCTACCACTACTCTTCTTCTTTCCCTTCAACTTATCCTGAGCAAGATCATATCCTATACCAGTTTTATCCATCGAACACCGTTGAGCTCCTAGGATTACTTTGAGCATTTCACTTCCCTTAGTTAATTTCTCTAGAGTTCTTGTGAGATCCTCAGCCTTCTTTTTATTCTTTTCGCATTCCTTGCATATTGGAGGCATATCTATGTTGTCTTCAGGCTTTGTCTGTTGCTCCTCTAGAACCTTTATTTTTTTCTCAGAGCTTACCAACTCCTTAGCAATTCTTACTAATTCTAAATGTAATACATTGTATTCGGACTGTAATTCATCATAATATGGTTCAGAAATTATTACCTCATATGTCTTTGATTCTTCGTTTTCCTGGGCCACTAGACAAATGTTAGCGGTTTCTTCATCATCACTTTCTTCTTCTTCCTCCAAAGAGCTATCTCCCCAGATTGATGTAACGAAGGCTTTCTTCTTTCTAAATCTTTCTTTCTTCTTTTCTTTATCCTTCATTCTGGATAGTTGGGGACACTCTGCCTTGATATGTCTTGGCTTCTTGCATTCGAAGTAGATGATTGGTTCCTTTGATTCATTATGAGATGTTGAGGCTCTTTTCTTGTAGAATTTCTTGAACCTTCTGACTATAAGGCCCATTTCATCATCCTCAAGATCATCTTCATTGTCATCTTCGCTCTCTTGAGTTCTAAGAGTGATGCTTTTGTTGTTCTTCTCATTCATCTCTTTTTTGTATTTTTGCTTGCTCTCGTATTCAGCAAGGCTTCCGAACAACACTACAATAGAGCCAATAGATTCTCCTTTGGTTTCTTCAATTGTTGTCACTTTCGATTCCCATTCTTTTGTGAGACCGCTCAGTATTTTCCTCACTTGATCTTCCTGACTGTATTTCTTTCCAAGTGCCGTGAGGTGGTTTATGAGATGTGAGAATCTGACCTCCATGTCTCGGATACTCTCTCTATCTTTCATTCTGAATAGCTCGAATTCAGTGGTGAGAGTGTTGATTCTGCTCTGTTTTACACTGTTGGTTCCTTCGTGAGCTATCTCCAGGGCTTCCCACATTTCCTTTGCAGTCTCCAGGCTACAAACTCTGAAGTATTCTTTTTGGCTCAGCGCACAGGTGAGTATGTTGATGGCTTTGTCGTTTAGGGTCACCAGCTTCTTATCTTCTTCGTCGAACTCTCTAGGACTCTTGCGTATTTGCTATCCGTCTACGGTTTTCATAGGGACATAGTTGCCGTGCTCTATCACGTCCCATAATCCATATTCGATGGCTTTAATGAAGATTTTCTTCCTCATTTTCCAAAATGTATAGTTTTCACCATTAAAGCTTGGCGGTTTGGACGTTGAACACCCTTCTGGTAGCACACTATCTCTGAACCTTCCATGAGATCTCCCTTCGTACTGTTAAGTCTTTTTTGAAGAGACCTGCTCTGATACCAAATGTTAGTGGCAATCTCATCCAAGAGGGGGTGAATTGGGTGAGTTAAAAAATTGTGAAATTAAAAATGAATACTATCAAAAACAGAGAGTGTAAGTTTAGGAAGGTTTCACCGTAGAGAGACAAACACAAGGTTTATACTGGTTTGGTCTTAACCACTCGACCTACGTCCAGTCCTCAGAACACCTCTGAGTATTCCACTACCTTCCAAGATTGATCAGGCTCTTGGCACCTCAGTACAGTAATTGATTCACTCAATCACTCCCCCTTACTTCCCGTCAGGTTACAAACCCACTCAAGAGTCCACACTCTTGAGTATCACACTAATGTAATCAATGATGAGTGAGTAATCTCTCTTATAGAGTGTATAGAAGATAAACACTGACACTCAGTAAGATTGAAAGAACAGAGTATTGAATGCAATAGTAAATGATCACAGATGGTAGCTCGGGTATTCAATTCTGTTCATTAATGCTTCTTCGCGCCTTTTATAGTTGAGGTTGTTAAGTAATCGTTAGACGGAAGAGCTTTTAGCCGTTGTGACTCCGTTTGCGTGTTTTCCCAGTTACAACGGCTTCACCATTAATGCTTCTGGGCTTCTGACACAGTAGGTTACAGGCTACGTAATCAACCGTTGAAGAGCCATTGTGATTTCTCTTCGTAATCTGCAACAACACTTTTAACTTCAATAGTTTAATCTTTGCAATGTAAACCTTAAGGTAGAACTGAAGATGATAAAATGATTATTCATTGTTTTCAGGTCGAATCAAAAAGTCTGTTAAATATGCAGAATAACAATCTGGACATTCTTGATCAAAGTGCTGATCGATCACTGGTTGTTCGATCAGGTTATCGATAATCAGAGTGAAAGCTTTTTGAATCAGATAAATAAGATTATCGATCAAGTGATGAATCATTGATTTATCGATCAAATGATCGATAAAATGCAGCAGAGACACTTATGCTGATATGTGAACCAGAGAAAGATTAGAGTCATTTTGATTATAAATCACTTAGTAAAATGGTCAAAATGATCATGCATGTTAAAAATAGTTTGGAAGAAAATAGAGAGTTGAATTTGAGAACTATCAGCTAATTTAAATAGAACTGGAAAAGTAACGTGATCGAACAGTTTATTGAATACTTGTTGATCGATCAGATAATCGATAATTCAAGTGTTACAAAAATGAAACTTCAGTTCATGTTGACCGATCACATTATCGATAAACTCATGATCGATAATGTTGTCGATAAATACCATGTGAAAGTCATTCTGTGAAGAGTAAGGATTAATTGGATTTATCGAATAGGTGATCGATCAGGTTATCGATAAACTGTGAAATAAAGACTTTCTTCTGAAGCTGTTTATCGATCATGTTATATGAAAAAGTACTATTCAGAAAGATTCAATTATCGATAATGTTATCGATAACTTGGTTATAGAAGAACTAATTATGAGCAGATAAAATACTGATTATCAATCATGTGATCGATAACTTGGTGATCGATAAGGTTATCGATCAGCAGCTATGATGAGTACCTGCATTTATAGAGTTAGCAAACAATGTTTGATCATATTATCGATAAAGGAATGATCAATAATGTGATCGATAAATGGTGATAAAATCAATGTACAGCACGAGTATAGTGTATTACCATTTATCGGAGTCTTCATTGATAACTGATTTATCGATCATGTGATCGATAAATGCACTCTGGATTTGGTTCTCTTTATCTGTTACTTGTTTGATTATCTTACATTATCGATCAAGTGATCGATAATTAACTGTAAACTTGTATAACTTCTACGTTCGCGATAATCGATCATTTTATTAATCAACGGATTATCGAACAACTTATCGATCAAAATATCAGTCAGATTACTGGTTTGTACTGACAATTTATCTGATAGCTTATCGATAAATATTTGATCCATCAGATGATCGATCAACACACTAAACTACTTTAATCTAACTTTGTTATCATCAAAATCATAATCCTAACAGTTGTTTCTAACCTCAAGTTGCTCTACCTTGTCACATAGCTTGCTTATCATCTTTAATAATGTGTCCTCTCTATTTGGTTCTTGAATTGGGATCTCTCTTATTGTAGATGGTCCAGCAAAATTTCCCATAATGGCATTCCCAAACTATCCTTGAGAATTTCCAGCACCTCTATACATATTTTCCTTGCCTTGACCACCTTGAAATCCTTTATTATCATTGCCACTCTACTTAGATGTGAAGTCTCCTCTCCAACCATTATTATAAGTGTTTTAGGAGAATTGGTTGGGTCTTTAGAAGTTCATGGCAGCTACGTGTCACATCCAGTAATATGGCATTTAGGAATAGGGATATTCCTAAATAATTAAGGGTAAAAAATGACAAAGGGAAATAGCAAATTTTGGTGGAAAATAATTATTATAATTTTCCAAGCCAATTATGAAAAGTTTAACTAATTAAGGAAAATTGGTCAAGAATAATTATGGAAAAAATATTTTCAAGCCTCAGAAAATTAAAAAAAAAGGATGATATCCTTGAGAATTATATGGGATTATAAAATTAGTTTATAACCAAATTGCCCTTAGAGGAGTTACAAAGGAATTTAAGGGCGATTTAAGCTAGTTTAAGGTCCTTTATTTGGAAAATTCCAAATAAATATTTTTAAGGAGGATAAAATCCCAAGAAAATTCTTATGATATCCCAAGGAATTATAAGAGATTATGGAATTAAAAGAAGACCCTCAAGTATCCAAGATTTTTTCCAATTCCTCTGAAAAGTGGAAAAATCACTAAAGAGAAGGAAATTAGTTTTTCCTTTTATTTAATTATTGGGAAATTAAATTTAAGACAATGAGGGCAATTCAGGAAGATAAAAATGAGGAGAATAATCTATGGATTTGACAGAATATTTACAGAGGTCAGAGCACTGTAATTATAGAAAAGAAGTTAAACCCGGAGTCAAAGTGCACCGATAAAGCAAGACTAGATTCTTGCAATTCAAATGGTTCACATTTAGCCATGTGTCAAACCCCTAATAGAGAGGATTTAAAGCTTTCCAAGTGTTAAGCCTCAAGTAGAGGGAGAGTTTGACTTTTGGAAATTAATTACAATTGGAATTAAGTGATTAAGAGGGAAATTTCAAGAAGAAGTAGGCTTTTGACACTTGGCTTCTCATTAATGCTAGTAGGTGAGATATTTTGTGCACATTAAATGAGTAATCCTCCCCCTAAATCAGATGCTAGTTTTCTCCAAGAGCAAACCAAGAGGGAAAAGAGAGAGTTCAAGGAGAAATCAAGAGAAAAGTCACCAACTTTGATCATTCAACCAAGATCCAAGGTTAGTTTTTCGTTCTAAGTTGTTCCTTGCCTTGTTTACTTGAGTTATATGGTTGAAATTTCTATTTTTCTTCCTTCTTTAGTGCTGGCTGAAGTGTATAATAAGTAAGGGAGGAAGTTTTATGGTTCAATCTTGCTAGAACACTTCAAAGCATGTTAGATCCTAGTGGTTACAAGAGTTTGTAGGTTGATTTTGAAGTGTTTTCTTTGTTATGTTGCATGAGAACCTTTTTGGCCAAAGCAAGATCTGGACCCTAGGATTTGTTTTTCAAAGTTGAGGCTTCCATTGTGTTCAAAATGAAAAATGGTGTAGGGTAAACCTAAAGAACAAGTGTTGGAAGCCATAGAATCAAAGTTGCAATTTTTGGATTTTGAACCCTAATGGTTCGGCCAAGTTGAAACTGGAAGAGGAAGTTTTATTTTCTTAAATCTAAGTAGATATTTGGAATCTACATGAAAAATTATGTGGGAATGAGTGAAGAGAGAATTTTTAGGTTTAAGAAAACAAACTCTAAAATTTAAAGAACAAAGGTGGATGCTTTAAGGGACAAAGGTTGTCCTTGAATTATATTGTGGATTTTTTTTATGTGGAATGGTTGATGATTCTTGCTGCCCTTTTTATGGATTGTCATGTTAGGGTTTGGCATTTGTGGAAGCAAGAAAGAAGAACAAGAAAATCAAAGAGCATTGGATTAAGGTAGTAAGATCTAATTAACCTTAATGTTGAGTGTTGCATTGACTGCTGATTGAGCTCAAGATATTATTATCTTTTCATTTCATTATCCATGATTTTGTGATATTTTCTGGCCCTTTTTAATGATAATTGTGCTTAATTTAGATTTAGAGTCCTTATCTTAAGTTAGTGTCATTTTGAGGATTAAATTGTCATAATTGGTTATTAATTGGATTCAATTGATTTCTAGGACAATTGATACTTCAGTTTGTTGCTTTTTTATTGTAGGACACTAAAGAATGGGGCCAGAATTGGAGAACTCAAGGCACAAGAAGCAGGAAAGGATCCTCTGCCTAAGTTCACCGCGGCGAAAATCATCTGTTGAAGCAAGGCTCTCTGTCATGTTTCGCCGCGGCGAACATATGCTTCGCAGCGGCAAACCTCTCGTATCAGCAAATCTCAGACTCGACCATTTCGGGAAATTTTAACCTACCCATCCCCAGAAACTGACCCATGCACGCAAATTTTAGGTTAGAAACCCTATTTTGGGTATGATGAGATCAGACTCTCATTATTCAGCCTCCACTACGTTTTCTATCATCCTCTTCTCTCATCTTCCCCTCAAAAACCCTAATCCCATTTCCATTTCTTCCATCTGATACTGCCATGGCTGAAGAACAATACCTAGTTGGAGTTGATTCAAGAGTTATGACGAGCTAAGCTTCTCAACTCTTGAATATGGTGGAAGAAGCATGAGTTCAAAGAGCTTCAAAGGGGAGTTAGCTTCATCCATAAGTTCTAGTTCTTTATTTATGAACTTCTAGGTCTTAGGATTTGTAAATTTGGGCTGAACTATTTTGATTATGGTTGTAATCAATTCTGGATGATTATCTTGTGTATTGGATTAGTTAGTGTTGAATTTGAGCTTCAATACATGTGGTTACATGTATGTTTCTATGCAACTCTTTTGATACTCTCCTTCTTGCATGGTATTGTTTGATTGTTGAGTTAATCTAGGCTTGCATTAGACCAAGTGCATTAATTAATCTTAATACACACACTAAGTGAGCTTAATAGGATCTTATGAGATGGGTGCCATTGATTAAGATCCTAGACTTAAAGAGTTCTTTAAGGTTTTCTATTTAGAAAACTTGGTGATTTTTACTCCCAAAATTATTTTGAACTATGATTGCTTCAAAGCCATGTTCAAGAGATTACATATCATTAATTTCCACTACATTACTACTATCTTAGAAAAATCCAAAAACATAGTAACTTAGATTTGATTTAATTGCATTTAGTCTTGGCATTTCATTAAATGTTAAAAACCAAAAACCCCCCTTTTTTCATTACTTCTGCATAACACTTAGTCTAACCTAGATAACTAACCAAGGCTCCCAAAAGAGAATGACCCGAGTTTGCATTACTGCATAGCTTGGATAAATTTTTGAGTGAGAACCTCTGAGCGAACGATAAGAAAGGCTCTCTTTCAATTGCTATGTAATTTCATGTGCTATTATGTGGTTGAACTAAATGATGATGATGATGATTGTGTAGCTATACTTCTTGCATTATGTACCTTGGTTATTGCATGTTAGAGTGCTATATGTATGAGGTAAAGTAGTTCCCTATTAATTGGAAAAGGTTGGAATGCTTGTAATTGATGCATATTTAATGTTTTGGTTGATTGATCTTGCTACTAGGATTTCTTAAAATCTCATCCCCCAAATACAATCTAACATTTTAGGGCCCAAAACTCCCAAGAGCAAGCTACAGATTGGAGGCTAAATTATGGTGTCACACCATAAAAATTCGTGGACTTTTGGTTATGTAAATATTTGGCTAGATAGTGTTGTAATCCCTAAGCAGGATGTCAGTTTAGAGCCACGTTTTATTTAGTTACCAAATGAATTTCTACATGAAATTTAGTATGATTAAATTTGACATCATGAGATTCAAATTGATAGGTAGAAAATTAAAAATGGCCAACTACACGATTTTTACTAATTTTTCAAAGTTAAGGTTCAGAATCTGGAAAAAGAATTTTTGCCAAATGGACAGAGGTGAATTTCACAAACACCTAACAGTTTTTCAAAAGGAATTAGTTCATAAGATTATTTTTCCTTGAAAGAGAATTCAAAGATATTTTTATAGAATTTTGAACCACTTCATTTTGATTTTTCTAGATTAAGTTATGAATTTTTGAAATTGGGCGAGAAAAATGGATTTTTGCCCGATGAATAGTAGAAATCTGAATATCAGCGTTTTTCAATGATTTTTTGAGTCCAAGACCATCCAATGTGGTCTAAAATGATTTTAATTAAACCCTGAGTGGATCCGATAGTAAGGTATGACATTTTTGGTATCAGAGCAGAGGTTCTGGCATAGGATAGAAAGCTCTGCTTAGTTAATATGTCAGTTAAAAGGAAAATTGACATATTGTTGAAGAAGAATACTACTGTCTAATTATCGGATGGTTCGACTATTATAATGTAGGATAAAGTAGAATGGCTCGTTGTGGCTGTAATAGTGACTCAGAGGGTTCAATTAACCAGAGGAGACTAGGAGAACTTTTCCCTCAATGGTTCGATGAGGATAAGGACTATAGCCTTGTAGCAGATTTCTACTATGATACCTTATGGGAGATAACCCTTTGCCTGACATAGTTACAATTACTTCTAATGATCCTCAAAGGATTGAGGTCATTAAAATATCTGATGATGATGGAGCTGGACCTAGCAAAGTCAAACTACTTCCAATTATGAAAGAATTTCACACCATAGAGGACCTAGCCAGGGATTTTAGAGAGAGGAGCTGGTACATTAAGCCCGACGAGAATCAGAATGCCCATGTGTACCTGAGATATCCAGAGGCTCTACCATTATGTGACTAGGGAAGATGCTACCCTAGAGATGATGGACTAGATATTAGCATTGCTTGGAGTACTCCCTTAGACCCGGCTTTGGAAAAATGGTGTGAGAGACATTTGTAGTCGCATGGATAGTACCAGCTTCAACGATCTCATTGATGCCTTCGAGATCTTTGTGAGGAATACATTTCCTTGAGTTAGATGCCAAAGACTAGATCCTAATGATGACAGATATCCTCCCATTCTTATGCTGATAGTAGAATGAGTTCTGTCGTTCAAATTGGACATTGGGATCTGATGTTGAGTTAGTGGACCCAGAGCCTTGAGAGTTTCACTATTTCCCATTTTGAGTAGTCAGCTGGACTTTTGTAGCACTGACGTAGGACTTATATTGTTACAGCTAACCGTAGTAGGTTAGTCTGGCATGCTTGATTGCTATGTATGTTCCTAAGATGGCTATGTATGTTAAACTATATTGCTGTGACTGATGACTGATGCTTGAATGATGTATTATGAATACATA
Organism: Neltuma alba; assembly: GCF_004799145.2. Classification (NCBI taxonomy): domain Eukaryota; kingdom Viridiplantae; phylum Streptophyta; class Magnoliopsida; order Fabales; family Fabaceae; genus Neltuma; species Neltuma alba. The sequence continues at coordinate 59,153 of NW_021636022.1, read as the reverse complement.
TGTTGTTACATGGAATCCAAGCATGTTGTTTATTTTCTTGTTCCTCGGATATGCTATCCGTTTAGTTAGTGTACTGGTTAGAACTGGTAAAATGCTTTGCTGGATAGACCCTCAGGACACAATGTAAGGGTCTATCTTGATCCAATACGATTAATTTTGGAATGCTTAGAACCGCAATAAAAGGCTATTGAAGGGTTGAGGGCGGCATAAGCTAGCCAGGAACAAGAAAGAGACGTTGTAATAGTAGCAGCAGTAGCAGTGGCAGTGGCAGTGGCTAACCTCAACAGGAGGCAGCCAGAGAAAGAAAGCTCAGTAGCACAAGCAACAAAACAATTGCCTAGATCGGCAATACTAGCAGTAGATCCTGACAGCATCCAGTAGTGGATGATATGCTTTTGCAAGCACAGTCCGCCATCCTTCGATGGAGTGATTGACATCTAAGCAGCAGAGGACTGGATCATGATTTTCAAAGTTCTGGACTGTCAAACTAAGCGAAAATCCCAAATGGCTATTTACCAGCTAGAAAAGGATGCCGATCATTAGTGGAAGAATACCAAGATTCTTCTGGATGCTGGGAACACAAGAGTTACATGAGAAATATTTTCTAAGGCCAGTCAGGGACAAAAAGGAAGCAGAATTCCTAACCTGAAGCAGGAGGATAACGAGTCATTTGACAAGTATTTAGTTAAGTTCATCTGTCTCTCCACTACTTTAGTTACTTGCGTTATCGAGATGATGAAAAGTAGATGACCAAAAGATGGTCAAAGGACTAAAGCAGTCCCTAAGGGAGATGATTGTTCCCAGGTAGTTTGAGCACTTTAACAAGGCAGTTGAGGCCTGTCGAATTAAGAAGAACAGCTTGAACCATCATTTGATGCCTACTCCCAAGTTAGAGAAGGGAGATCAGGGTGGCACCTCTTTTGATGCGAACAGGAAGAGGAAGAGGCTATAGGACAACCGAAAGAGTAAGAAGGGCGGTAAGCCCTCAAATGGCAAGGAATGCCCAATTGAGGCAAGAGTCACGGTGATAGAACGTATATGGTCAAGCAAAATGTTTACTATACTTGCAGCAAGTCCAGACACTTCTCGAGAGAATACCTGCAGAATATAGAGAAGGTAAGGTCACGCACCGAGGATGAGTATTTGTCATCATACGGAAAGAAGCCCGGAAGTCTCCAGAAATGATCCAAGGAATGATCAATCATAATAACTCCCCAGTGATTGCAATGTTTGATTAGGGTGCTAGTCATTCTTTCATTTTGTATGCCTGAGCTAAAAGGCTTGGCTTGATTATGAATTATGTTGCCTTATGACCTACATGTGTCTACACCAACACAAAAGAGGACAATTACATCTGATGGGTGCTTAAACTATATAGTTGGTTATGAGCACTGTTATATTGCTTTAGACTTGATATGTGTGCCTTCCATGAAGTTAATGGGGTAATTGGGTTGAATTGGTTATCGCCCCATAACGGTAAGGACAAAACCCTGATCCTACCCCTAAGAGAAATGGAGTTAAATCCAGAAGTTAAGTTAAACTTTGTAACGGATGCCTAGATGGCAATGATACGATGAATGAAGCTACTTAAGACTAGCAGAAGTTAAGAGAAAAGTGTGTTTCATCATGATAAACCAAGGGAATTAGTGGCAATGGATGAATACAGAGTGATTACCAAAGGAGGTGGTAACTTCTATCGCTACAAACAAGGGTTCTGGTCATAACGGATGAACACAATAACTCTCAGATGTTGAGGTGATATCTCAATAAGGTATAACGACTTTTAGAGGTCGTAGAGAGTAAGATAAGTAGAAGTCAGAAAGAGAGAGGTAGCCACTAGTTAGGAGTTATCAGATTCCCCCTCAAGAGGAAGAGTAATGATGAGGAGTGGAACGAGACGGTTAGGGGTTGAGTCTGTACACCATTAAGAAGGTGTAAGTGGTAACCTAAGTTAGACAAACTCTTACAGTCTTCTTAGGGCTAGGGCACCATAATAGAGTAGCTATCTCAAGTCCTAGAATAAATGAACAGAAACTTTGAGATAGTGAAGTAAGATGGAGAGCTCTAATGAAATGTCTTAAGGATCAAGAAGAAGAGGACGAGATAAATAACTATGCAAGGAACTAGCTTAGAGGTTGGCATGTTCCCCTTGATGTTAAGAGATACTCAGTCACATAGGGTTTAGGTTGAGAGGCACCCTTTTCAAGGGATAAGTTCTTAGCCAGGAATCTGCCTAGAGAAAATGGGAATTGGTCCTCTAAGTTAGAATTGATATTGCTCAAGATGAAGCAAAATGCCCTATCCAAGTAGGAAAGGGAAGCAGTTGAGGCAAGGCAAGCGGAGTTGACCTTACTGATTGAACCCAATTGTTTTATGTTATTTCATATCATTTTAAGGGTTTTTATCATAGGTTTTGGCTCCTTTTAATGATAATTGTGCTTAAGTTTGATTAAGAGTCCTTACTTTGATTTAGTGTCTTTTTTAGGGTAAAATTGTCATAATTGGTTATTAATTGTATTCAATTGATTTCTAGGAAAATTGATGCTTCAAATTATTGCTTTTCAATGTAGGACACCTGAGATTGGGGTCAAGATTGAAGACTTAAGGCACAAGATGCAAAGAGGAACCTCTGCCATAGTTCATCGCGACACACTTCTTCCTTCATCGCGGCGAACGTCGCCCATCAAATAGGAAAGCCCTCTGCCATGGTTCGCCGCGGCGAACCCCTCGCATCAGCACATTTCAGACCCGACCATTTCGGAAAAATCTGACCTACCCACCTCCAGGAACCAACCCATAGACGTCATTTTCTGGTTAGAAACCCTATTTTGGGTATGGGTGAGGTCATACACAAGGAGGCAGCCACCACTTACGTTTTCTATCATCATCTCCTCTCATCTTTCCCACTGAACCCTAATCCTCCATCTCCATCTCCTTCACCTTTCATTTTCCTGCACTTCTTCTTCATCTACTTTCATTTCCTTCATCTCCTGACTGTTATAGCTGAAGATTTAACTCTGGTTGGAGCTGATTCCAAGGCTATGATGAGCTAGGCTTTTCCAACTCTTGAAGATGGTGGAGTAGCATGAGTTTCCAAGCTTCAAAGGGGAGTTTTAGTTTTAATCTTTAGTTTCTAGCTATGTGTTTATGATTTCCTAGGTATAGGAGTTGTAAAGTCTTAGTTAGACACTTTGATTAATTCTGTAATCATTGGTTAATGATTAACATTTGTAATTTGGATTGATTGATGTTGAATTTTGTGCTTAAATGTATGTAGTTGCATATATGCTTCTTGTAACTCTCATGATTCTCTCCTATCTTGCATGGTTATGTTTTGGTACTGAGTTGATTGTGTGTTACATTAAGCCAATTGCATGATCATTCCAAAATTACACATTAGGGAAGCTAAATAAAGTTTTCATTAATGTAAGCTTTGGACTCAATGAGTTATTGAGGTTCTTATTAAGAAAACCTAATAGATTTGTGAAACTCCTAATATTTTAAGTGAACTATGATTGCCATCAAAACCATTTTCAAGAGATTTCCTATCAATCATTTCCATTACATCATTATTATCTTAAAACACTAAAAACATAGTATCTTAGGTTTGTTTTCATTGCATTCAGTTTAGGCACCATTCGTTTAAATGTTAAAAATCCAAAAACCCCTTTTCATTACTTTGCATGGCATTTAGTCTAACTTAGGTAATTAATTAAGGCTCCCAAGCGTGAAACGACCTGAGTTTGCACTACACTGCATAGCTTGGATTTATTTTTGATTGAGAACCCCAAAGCGAACGACAAAAAGGTTTTCGTCAAGTGGCGTCGTTGCCGGGGAGCCAAGAAATTGGTTCTCTAGGTTAGCTTATGCTAATTGGTTGTCAATTGAAGTTTTGATCTTTTTGGGTTGCATCTTAGGTAGTTTAGTTGCATATTTGTTCATAGTATAGGTTTTCATCTTGCATAGCATCAAAATTTTGGAAATACAAACAAATATACAGATTTTCTTGATTTTTAGCATCTCTCACATTGCATCAGTGGAGTCCAGTATTTGATAAGCATTCTGTGACACTTCGTCGTGGCCAACCTGCTCCTTCGCCGCGGCCAACTGTCTAAAAACCGAAGGATTCCTCTTGGGATACCTTCGCCGCGACACACTTCTGCTTTCGCCGTAGCCAACATCCTGCAATCAGATATCTGGTTGCCTCTGTCAACCTTCGCCGCGGCCAACCTCTGCTTTCACCGTGGCAAACTCTTTTGGAAGATTTTGAAACTTACACTTTTTGCTTCTTTTTCTGTGCATACTTACTCATACTCACCCATACACTTTATACTCACCCATACACTTGCATTCATCACATTGCATGCTTTTAATTGACTTTGTGTGCTGCAAGTCAATTTTCTTTGCCCTTTCTCTTGTGACTTTTATCTTGCATGCCACGAAAAACAAAACTTGTACCCTTTAACCCTGAGATTGACAGAAGACTCAGAGAGATAAGAAGAGAGAAAAGAATTGAGGGGACAAGTGAGTTGGTGATTGAACAAGAGAATATTTCTATGGAATCTAGCCTATCTAGTAGTGAGAGTGAGCCTATTGACCAAGAGATAATGGCTGAATTACCACAAAACCAACCTAATCCTAACCTGAATGCTAATCAAGTGAGGAATGGTGGTAATGGTGAACAAGAGAGAGTAGGAGAAAATAATGGACACCCTAGGAGAAGAACAATTAGGGAAGCCACAACTTCTGATGTAAATTTTGATCCTTTTACTGCGGCTTGTCCAAATTTTGAAGTTAACTTTGAGATTAAAGGTTTATTGATTAACTCTCTTCCTAAATTTCATGGCTTGATAGGAGAAGACCCATACCTTCATCTTCAATCTCTTTCCATGATTTGTCAAAGTATGAAGCCTGTGGGAGCATCATTGGACCAAGTGCTATGGAAGGTTTTTCATCTATCCTTGGAAGGAAAAGCTAGGGAATGGTACATGAGTCTCCCAAGACATGTAGCTGATGCATACCACAGTTGGGGGAACTTAAGGAAGGCATTTCTGGAGAAATACTTTTTGGCTTCTCGTACTTCATCAATGAGGAAGGAGATTTATTCTGCCAAGCAAGACTATGACAAATCTCTCTATGATTACTGGAATATATTTTAGGATATGCTTTTAAGATGCCCACATCATCAAATTCTGGATGAACAACTGGTACAGTACTTCTATGATGGGTTGAAGAACCAAGAGAAGGGTATGTTGGTTACTGCATCGGGAGGATCTTTGATAGACTCCACTGCTGAGAAGGCTTGGGATTTGATAAAGAAGATGGCCCTGAATCATCAACAATATGGTGTGAGAGATACTAGAGGAGTGCATGAGGTGGGAGTTGCTTCGGTGCACAGTAGGAGAATGGACGCTTTGGAATCAAAAGTAGATTCTTTAGGAAGCAAAGTGATATCTCAATTGTCTTTGATTACTACTAAATTGAAGAATATGAGTGTGCATCACCCATCTGCTTCTATGGACATTACAGCGCCTAGTTGTGAAACATGTGGATCAGTCATGCATATTTCTAGCGTTTGTCCAGACCGCTATGAGGAAGTGTCTGCAGTCTTCCAAGGCCGTCCAAATCAAAAGTGGGACCCCTACTCCAACACTTACAACGAGGGATGGAAGGCAAACCCTCGATTGGGCTGGAGGAATGATGATAGTAAACCTCCAAACAGATTTCAAAAGAGTGGAGGAGCTGGTCCATCTTTAAACCAGTTCCAAAACCAATCTCAAGCCCTAACTGTCCTACCTAAGGATGAAACCAATCAACTCCTACAAAATATGATGGCCTTAATGAAGGAAGAAAGGGCTGCTAACGCTACTCAGTTCAACTCCTTAGCTTCACTAATTCAACAAGACTCATCCAAGAATGATGCTAGATTTAGTGCTTTGGAAAAGAGGATGGAGCAATAGGAGACTAAATCTAAGAACATCAACTCCTATGTAACTCAGTTGTCCAACAATATGAGTGAGCAACAAGCAAGGAGCAATGGCGCAATCCCCTCAAACACTGTTATCAATCCTAAGGGCTTGAATGCTATTACCCTTAGGAGTGGGAAGCAAGTGAATTTTAGAGAAGAGAAGGATGAAGTTATAGATGAGGAAATCTTGTGTGATGAGCTACCACAAGCACCTTCAAAAGTGAAGCATTCTGAAAGCTCCAAGGAGAATAGGCTAAAGCTGAAAGAAGCCTCAAAAGAACATGATGGCAAGGGTAAAGCTGTGGAATCTGAGCCAAGCAATCATGGAGCCTCAAGAAAGGAAGGTAAGGAGGTAAACATCAATGAACTACCTTTCCCTAATAATTATTTGAAAAATATGAAAATGGGTAAGGAGAGACAAGATCATGAGTTGCTTGAGACATTTAGGAAGGTAGAAGTGAATATACCCTTGCTTGACCTGATTAAAAAGATTCCTAAGTATGCTAAGGTTTTAAAAGAATTATGCACTCAAAAGAGGAGATTTAAACCTAATGAAAGAGTCTAATTACCCTCTAATGTGTCTGCATTGTTTAAACCCCAAATTCCTGTAAAGCGTCAAGACCCTGGATCTTTCACTATCCCTTGCACCATAGGAAAGGTTACTATAGGGGGAGCCCTGTTAAATCTAGGTGCAGCCATTAATGTCATGCCTAAGTCCATATACACCTCTCTAGGAGTCAAGACTCTTAAGTCTACTACTGTTGTGCTCCAATTAGCTGATAGGACTATTAGGTATCCTGAGGGAATTATTGAAGACATTTTAGTCCAAGTTAAGGGATTGGTGTTTCCTGCTGATTTTTATGTGCTTGACATGTCTTCTGAACTTGTAAATGATACTACACTCATCCTTGGTTGACCTTTCTTAAGGACTGCTAATACCATGATTAGCATGAAAGAGGGCACCATAACTATGGAGGTGGGTGATAATAAAGTTTCTTTTAACATGTATGAAGCAATGAAACATCCTTATGAGGACTATTCACTTTTGGGGGTTAACATAATAGACATTGCTATTGAGGATGCTTGTTCTAAAGTTGAATTGCAAAATGACTCTTTCTATTCTGATATTTACACTAATGAATCTATTGATGAGAATGAATCCATTTCTTCCTTTTCATCTCTTTACTCTACACCTTCTACTTGCTCATGTGGTGGTGATGTTACATGTCTTGATTGTACTGTGGTTAATTGCATGCTTTCTATCCCACACACATTTTCTGTTTCCTCCCTTGACTCCAAAGTAGACTTTGATTCCTCTATTATCAATGATGATTCCCTTGGGGAAAGGTTTCCTGTTGTTGTTTCAGATATGGAGGAAGAAGTCATGGAGAAGGACCATGTCCACCAGTTGCGAGTCACCCTCCTCCGCGAGATAAAGAGGCAAAAGGACCGTGATGCTCTGTATGATCGAGATCGACGTTACCGCCAGTGTGTGGATGCCCTGATTGCTGACCGGTTGAACTTCATCCTACCTCTCGAGGAGGAAGACCCTCAGAGCGGAGCCGGGACATCTGGAGCAGGCACTTCTGGTGCAGGACCATCTGGGTCTGGGGTAGATGATTCTGGGACGCAGCAGTAGCTTTTTGCTTGTGTTTTGATTTCTTTATTTGTTCTTTTTATTTCTATTTAGTTGGTATAGCTAGTTTCTTCTTAAACTTTTTGGATGTTACATTGGATGTTGTTCGACTCTTTGGCTACTGATGGCCTTTACCATTTGCTGTTACTCTTACTTTGGTCCCTACTTCTATTGTTTTCTTTTCCTCTTTATTTTGCATGCAACCTCTCACCTTCTCTCTCCTTTTTGTAAATTCGATGTGTTGTGCTTCAATTTCAATTGGACTTCACAACTTCCGGTTCACTTTGTGATTGGTTTGCCTATACTGGTTCAAACATTAAAGACAATGTTGTGTTTAAGTGTGGGGGAGGGACCTATTATGGATTTTAGCAAATATTTCTCATGCATCCATGCATCTATGTGATTTTGAGGTGTTTTTAAACTGATAAATTGGTTGAATTGTGAATATTTTGAACTTGGTTTGCTGAAGAGTTGAAAATTGCACAAGATTTCGCTTTCTGCCACCCTTCACCGCGGCAAACATTTGCCTTCGCCACAGCGAAGCACCCTTTTATCATGATAATGTAGCTCTCGGCTACACTTCGCTGGGGCCAACTTATGTTTCGCCGTGGCGAAGCATGGCCTTTCTCCAGACTTGGCTCTCTGTGAGCCTTCGCCGCGGCGACCTTCATTCTTTGCCGCGGCAATCCCCCTAAAAAAAATTAAATAATAAATTCTTTGCAATTTCAGCTGGTCTTTTGAAATTTTTCCTGGCTTAGATTCTTTATGCTCCTGCATCCCTTTTAAAATTATTGGAAAAGTTCAAATTGTACTAGTGCTTTTAGAAAACTTCCTATGCTTTTAAATGAGGGTTGAACTTGGGCTAGTTATTCTCATGTTTTTGACAGATAGTAAATGATGATATGCTTTGAAATTATGACTGTGTGGTTCTTAACCCTTGAGATTGATTAATTGAGATTTTAGCCTTGTTGGAAGGATTTTTGGGCCTAAAAAGTTATTAAATTGAGTGAATCTGCTTATTTCATATTTCTCTAGAACTTGTTTTAATTCTTAATCGAAGCTTAGTGAATCAATTTTTGTAAATATGATAGAGGCATTTGATTTCAAATCCTCGTTTCCCAAACACAAACCCAATCATTTTACCGTTGTAAACCCCTTTGGACCTTCATCTTGAGTACATACATGCAATTATTTTGTAAATAAAAAAGAAGAAGAAGAAGAAGAGAAGTTGCTTCAATCAAAAAGAAAAAGAAAAAGAAAAGAAAAGAAAAGAAAAGAAAGGATAAAGATATAAAAAATTATAAAACAAAAACTAAGTAGCTTCTCCCCTTACTTTTATTTAGATTAATTCTGTCTTAAAAATTTGTATGTTTGTACTCATTTCCGTTTTCATTCTCATTCCATTCATTTCACTTGGCCTTCATTCAAGTTCTAACCCCTAAAAGTCCTCTTGATTTGCAAAGTTTGCTTCCTCTGGTGGAGAGGTAGAATTATTACAAGCCTATGGTAGAAATTGAATTGAGTAGACTTGGAGTGAAATAACCCTAAAACAAGTGAGTTAAGAGTGAAACACTTATCCGTGAGATAGATCTTTCTTGATCAATCTTTTGAGTTAATTGTCCTTGTGCTTATTTTCTTAGCATATCCTTGTTTACTGATGTCAACTTCTGTAAGAATTTCTTACTAATCTTCTGCTTTCATCTTTAAGCATGGTAGTGTTTCTCTTTGTGCTGGTATCTCTTTAAATTATTTCTGAGCTTTGTCCAGGAGTACAAAGGTCTAAGTGTGGGTGAATTTGATTGAACCCAATTGTTCTATGTTATTTCATATCATTTTAAGGGTTTTTATCATAGGTTTTGGCTCCTTTTAATGATAATTGTGCTTAATTTTGATTAAGAGTCCTTACTTTGATTTAGTGTCTTTTTTAGGGTAAAATTGTCATAATTGGTTATTAATTGTATTCAATTGATTTCTAGGAAAATTGATGCTTCAAATTGTTGCTTTTCAATGTAGGACACCTGAGATCGGGGCCAAGATTGAAGACTTAAGGCACAAGATGCAAAGAGAAACCTCTGCCATAGTTCACCGCGTCACACTTCTTCCTTCGCCGTGGTGAATGTCGCCCATCAAATAGGAAAGCCCTCTGCCATGGTTCGCTGCGGCGAACCCCTCGTATCAGCACATTTCAGACCCGACCATTTCGGAAAAATCTGACCTACCCACCTCCAGGAACCAACCCATACACGTCATTTTCGGGTTAGAAGCCCTATTTTGGGTATGGGTGAGGTTATATACAAGGAGGCAGCCACCACTTACGTTTTCTATCATCATCTCCTCTCATCTTTCCCACTGAACCCTAATCCTCCATCTCCATGTCTTTCACCTTCCATTTTCCTGCACTTCTTCTTCATCCACTTTCATTTCCTTCATCTCCTGACTGTTATGGCTGAAGATTTAACTCTGGTTGGAGCTGATTCCAAGGCTATGATGAGCTAGGCTTTTCCAACTCTTGAAGATGGTGGAGCAGCATGAGTTTCCAAGCTTCATAGGGGAGTTTTAGTTTTAATCTTTAGTTTCTATCTATGTGTTTATGATTTCCTAGGTATAGGAGTTGTAAAGTCTTAGTTAGACACTTTGGTTAATTTTGTAATCATTGGTTAATGATTAACATTTGTAATTTTGATTGATTGATGTTGAATTTTGTGCTTAAATGTATGTAGTTGCATATATGCTTCTTGTAACTCTCATGATTCTCTCCTATCTTGCATGGTTATGTTTCGGTACTGAGTTGATTGTGTGTTACATTGAGCCAATTGCATGATCATTCCAAAATTACACATTAGGGAAGCTAAACAAAGTTTTCATTAATGAGTTCATTAATGTAAGCTTTGGACTCAATGAGTTATTGAGGTTCTTATTAAGAAAACCTAATGGATTTGTGAAACTCCCAAGATTTTAAGTGAATTATGATTGCCATCAAAACCATTTTCAAGAGATTTCCTATCAATCATTTCCATTACATCATTATTATCTTAAAACACTAAAAACATAGTATCTTAGGTTTGTTTTCATTGCATTCAGTTTAGGCACCATTTGTTTAAATGTTAAAAATCCAAAAACCCCTTTTCATTACTTTGCATGGCATTTAGTCTAACTTAGGTAATTAATTAAGGCTCCCAAGCGTGAAACGACCTGAGTTTGCACTACACTACATAGCTTGGATTTATTTTTGATTGAGAACCCTAAAGCGAATGACAAAAAGGTTTTCGTCACTTACCCAGTGGAAGTATGACTACCCAAGAACGAAGCTAGACTTAGATGTACCGGAGCTTAACAGAGTACTAGAGCAAGTAAAAAGAAAAAGAACCTCAAAAGTTGAAACATCCTACCTTTAACCCCTCAAGGTGTGCATTAGTAAGCATTATGGTTCAAGCAAGTCATGACACAAGCCCGTGGATTTAAAATTTTAACATAATTACTCGGGTTACTATTTACTGTTCAAATTCAGATTATAGGCCCAATTTCAAAAAATCATAACTAATTCTATAAAAATGTATCTCCTTATGTACACATCCGATTGAGGCAATCTACCTCTCATTTTAAAGCTTGGAATGTGTACTATAACTCTGCCAAATTTCATGGCTTAACTCATTCATTTGGTAGGTCAAACTAGAGCTACAAACTCACTGCTCCATGATCTACGTTTTATCCCTTAACCTCTTTTTACTTTAATTCTTTCTATTTTTTGGCATAGATAAATTGGGTTTACACTTTTCCAATCATCCTCATACATTTCTATTCATCCCATAAACATTGTAATTAAATACATGATATTATTGGCATCTATAACATGAATTACATAATAGGAGAATTACATATTAAATAATAACATCATTCATTAACGTCAATAATTCTCCACTTTCTTCTCCTTGCCTCTCGTGCTATTATTGCCCACCATTGATTGACCTAAATGGTTGGTTAGGAAGGGGTGAGATTTGGGAGAATCTCAGTAGCAAACACTACCCATAAGCATGCAAGACATAATGCAAATGCATGACATGTTATAACATTAACACATGAATGCCATGGAAAGTAAGCTAAAGTATTTCATGCTTTCATAACATATAGCCAAGGTAAAGCATAACATAAACTTGCAAACATAACTTTGCAAACATTTCATCATAACTTAGTCACATCATGGCAACACAATCACATCATGCAAGCATACATATCAAGCACACAATATAGGTAAGTTCACTACCTTGTAACATAGCTTTCCTCTTGCTTTTCCTTTGATTCCCTTGTCTTTCCAACCCTATGGATTTTCAATCAACACCATTAAAAATCTTCTTTGATGTTCCAAGGTCCTAAACACATCAATAAATTATGCAAAACAATTATTAGAATCAAGTCATCAACTTATCTCTACTTGATTCTTTCTCGAACATACTTGAACTCTAACTTTTGAGTTTCAATTCCTACCTTCCCAAAATTATTTCCACATACTGTCCCCACATAATTTTGTATGTAGAATCTATTTCCAAGCTCAAAACAATCAAAATCCAATCCTAACTATTCAAAACAGTCAAGGTCGAACAGAATCACAAATTAAGGGAAAGTTGGATTTCTTGCAAAATCAACACAGAACCACTTGATTCTTGTTGTTTCCAAGCCTTTAAACATGTTTCTAACGTCTATTTCACCTTTCCCTATCATCATCAATTTCGTGCAGTATGTCCCCTTAGAATTTCAATCATCAAATATCCAATCAAACCAACCACCAGGCTCAAAAATAACAAGGGAGGCAGAAACTACATCAAAACCGACACGCATACCTTATTTTAGAGCTTGATCGGGCTTGGGATCACTTGGCCTTTCTTTCTCCCTCTTCTTTCTCTCTCTAGAAACTATTTTTTAAGAGCTTCCCTATAGGTTCCTTGTGCTTGGATGAAATGAGAGGGAAGGAAGGGGTATTTATAGAAAACAAGACCGAATCTGGGCCATTGATCTTAGAAATACGTGGCTTGATCTGGATTGTCCATTTTCTCTTTTTATCCTATGATGACACGTGTCCTATGACATCATGCTTACCTCATCTTGATGACATCATGCTTACATCATCAAGCCACATGTCTTTAATCCAACTGCACACGTGTCTTGCATCCGACCGTACACAAGTCTTGCATTCAACCGTACACGTAATACCTTCTTTTCTGATCTAACCGTGCACTTGTCTCTTCCATATTCCTTTATCATTTTGACATTAAAATAGGGAGGAAATTAATATAAAATTTGTCCAAAATTTAGTCCTTAGGCATTCCTCTACCTATTTTGCCATTCTGTACCGTATCGGGTACTTTTTTTTAGTCTTGACTTACCTGGTACCACTGAGACACGTTCTGGTACCATTTTTTTTATCTTAATTAAGTACATATATGGCACAATCTTAGAGGAGCATAGATAAAAATAATTAGCTCTATTGACAGGCTATTTAACCTTACTGAGTCACACAATAGAGATTTCACTATAACGGGTAAACAAAGGACTGTCTAAAATATTCCCGTACTGCATTCTGATTTTTATGCTGTCCATAAATATCTTTTGCTGACTTAGCATGATGACTCATAGGTGTCATGATTGCATTTGGTAACTCAGCATACTGACTCTACAGTGTCATGATTGCATTTGGTGACTCAGCATGCTGACTCAGTGCCGTCATAATGGTCTTTAGATATTTTCTTTCTCTTTTTCCTAGAAATCTTATTAAATAATACTTAATTGGGGTTACTGTCACACCTTACTATCGGATCCACTTAGGGTTTAATAAAAACCATTTTAGACCACATTGGATGGTCTTGGGCTTAAAAATTCATGAAAAACGCTGATTTTCGGATTTTTACTGTTCATCGGGTAAAAATCCAGTTTTCTGGCCCAACTTCAAAAATTCATAACTTATTCCATAAAAATCAAAATGAGGTGGTTCAAAATTATATTTAAAACTCTTTAAGTCCTCTTTCAAGGAAAAATAATATCATTATCCAATTCCTTATGAAAAAGTGTCAGGTTTTTGTGAAAGGTAACATTATCCATTTGCCAAAAACTCTTTTTCCAGATTCTGAACCTTAACTTTGAAAAATCATTAAAAATCGTATACTTGGCCATTTTTAACGTGCTGCCTATCAATCTGAAGTTTAGGACGTCAAATATAGGCATACCAAATTTCGTGCTGAAATTCGTTCAGTAACTAAATAAACCGTGGCTTTAAACTAACATCCTGCTTAAGGGTTACAGCACCAACCATTGATAATTATACATAACCAAATGTCCACGAAAATTTTATGGTATGACACCATAATTAGCCTCCATTCTGCAGCTTGCTCTTGAGAAGTTCAGGCCCTAAAATGTTACATTATTTTTGGGGGATGAGATTTTTGAAAATCCTAGTAGCAAGATCAATCAACCAAAACATTAACATTCATCAATTACAAGCATTCCAACCTTTTGCTATTAATAGGGAACTACTTTACCTCATACATGTAGCACTTTAACATGCAATAGCCAAGGCACATAAAGCAAGGAGTATAGCTACACAATCATCATCATCCTCATCATTTAGTTCAACCACATAATAGCACATGAAATTGCATAGTAATCAATGCAACATTCAACATTAAGGCTAATTAAATCTTACTACCTTAATCCAATGCTCTTTGATTTTTCTTGTTCTTCTTTCTTGCTTCCACAAATGCCAAACCCTAACATGGCAATCCCCAAAAAGGGCAGCAAGTATTATTAAACATTCCACATAAAAATTAATCACATAACTCAAGAAGCTCCTAACCCCCTTAAAGCCTCTATCTTTGTTTCTTGAATTTTTAGAGGTGTTTTCCATAAACCCTAAAAATTCCCTCTTGACCCTTTCCTACATGGTTTTTCATGTAGATTCCAAATATCTACTTAGATTTAACAAAATAAATTTTCCTCTTCCATTTTCAGCTTGACCGAACCCTTAGGGTTTAAAACTCAAAAATTGCAACTTTGCTTCTATGGCTTCCAACACTTGTTCTTTAGGTTTACCCTACACCATTTTTCATTTTGAACACAATGGAAGCCTCAAAACTTTGAAAAACACATCCTAGGGTTCAGATCTTGTCTTGGCCGAAAATGACACTCAAGGAAGTAACCATGAAAAATGCTTCAAAACCAACTATAATCACTTGCAAACACTAGGATCTAGCTTGTGTTGTAGTATTTTAACAAGTGTGATGAGCAAAACTCCCTTTCCCCTTAAACAACCAGTTCGGCCAGCATCAAAAGAGGGAGAGAAGACATATTTTCAACCATAAAAGAGAAAGAAAACAAGGCAAGAACACATCTAGAGCCAAGAACTCACCTTGAACTTTGATTGTATGACCAAAGTTGATGCCTTTCTCTTGGTTTTCCCTCAAAACTCTCTCTTTTTCCCTCTCTTCATACCTTGCACGAAATTCCCATCTGATTTAGGGGAGAGATGAGCTCATCAATGCTATCAAAATATCCCATCTACCACAATTAATGAAGAGCCAAGTGTCATAAGCCTACTTAGTCTTGCATTTTCTCTTTAATTAACTTAATTCACATTGTAATTAAATTTCAAAGTCAAGATCCTCTCCATTGGTAGCTTGACACTTAGAAAGCTCTAACTATCATCCACTAAAGGCTTGACAAGTGGTAGCTTATGGGCCAAGTAAAGTGCAAGGCTCCGATCAACACTTTATCGGTGCACTTTTACTCCGGGTTTAACTTCTTTTCTATAATTACAGTGCTCTGGCCTCTGTAATTATTTTCTTTTAGATCCATAAATTACTCTCCTTATTTTTATCTTCCCAAATTGCCCTCTTTGTCTCAAATTTAATTTCTCAATAATTAAATAAAAAGGAAAACTATTTTCCTTCTCTTTAGTGATTTTTCCACTTTTCCAAAGAATTGGAAAAAATCCTGGATACTTGAGGGTCTTCTTTTAATTTCATAATCTCTTATAATTCCTTGGAATTTCATAAGAATTTTCTTGGGATTTTATCCTTCTTAAATATATTTATTTGGAATTTTCCAAATAAGGACCTTAAATTAGCTTAAATTCCTTTGTAATTTCTCTAAGGGCAAATTGGTCATAAAACCAATTTTATAATTCCATATAATTCTCAAGGAACCTTGTCCTTATTTTTCCTTAATTTTTTGAGACTTGGAATTATTTTTCCCTATTTACTCTTGACCAATTTTCCTTAATTAGTCAAACTTTTTATAATTGGCTTGGAAAATTATAATAATTATTTTCCACCCAAAATTCTTCTATTACTCCTTGTCATTTTTGACCCTTAATTATTTATGAATATTCCTATTTTCCAAATACCATATTTCTGGATGTGACAGCTACCTTCTTCGAATTCTTTCTATTGGCTTGTAACTCCATTAATCTGTCTCTGGGTTTCATTCTTTCCTTTTCATCACGAGAAATTCCTCTAATTTTTCTTAGGTTAAAAGTCAAACCCTGGACAGCTATTTTGACTTCCCCGGATAGGGTATAAATAGGCTTTAAATTTAATTAAAGCTAACCTTGTCAGTTTTTGGGGATGGAATTAATTTTACAATCTGTGTAAATTCCTCAACTACTATTCCCTAGTTTTTCCTGATTATTTGAGGCCGTCTCATAGCTTAAATAATTCAATTTAAGTTACTATCTCAAATTACTCAAAACCCTGGAATGACTTCAGGGTATTTCCATCATTTCTAGCCTTATATCAGCTCTGGGATCCTATTCCCATTTTTCTGGAATTTTTCTAAGTCATTTGGGCCTTTTTTGCTAACTCTGAGCATTGGCCAACTAGAACTTTTATTATTTACAGTTAGGTCCCTACTTGGCCTAGTAATCTTTTCTTTGTAATTTGGTCCCTCCTTAGGCCTAACCTTCGGAACCATCTCTTGCAAGTTTCTGGCATAACCTCTGGCCCTTAGTCGCTTTCAGTTCCTCATTTTTTAGTCTCCGAACACTATTGTTTTACACATTTTCCCTTGGAAAACCTATTTTTCCTTCCAAGGGATCTCTAGGACTTTCGTTGCATTGGACTTAGTAATCATCCTTTCCTTGTGCTATTACTTGTATCTATGAACCAAAATTTGGGATGTTACAAAAGTCCTCTCCCTAGGACTTCCAGAAGCAGCTGTGAGCAGAAAAAGAGGCTCCCTCTTGAAGGGATAAGATGTCCAGTTGGCACCCTACAAACATAGCAACTAGTAAGAGCTTGCACTCCTTACATTCAAATGCCAGACATTATGCATGTTAGAGAGTATGCTCGTACTGAAAAGTAAAGTAAAGGAAAGAGAAGTTGCATAAGTCCTCTCTCTGTACCGTTCTAAAGTAGTAAGAGACGGTAAGAGCAGCTGGAAGAGTAAGAGAACTTCTAAGACAAATTGGCTTAGGCACCTAAAGAGACGAATAGGTGGCCTGGGGAATTGACAGGAGGCTTAAGAAAATGGTATTGGTTCTTGGAATAGTTTTGGAGAATTATTAGTATGGGGACCAATTGAGTGGAGATGACTTCACTTAGTCCTATGGTCTAAGTCTCCCAAGATTGGTACCTATTTGGGAAGATGAGGACCAGGGATGAGTTGAGGATGTGGAAACCTTCTTCGGTTGTAAACCAGTACTGAGAGAGTACCCATGATTTCCTTCCAGATAACCTTATCATTGATTAGGCTGGATTCAATTTCCTTCTGATTAACAGAGGAAAGCCAAAGTTAGAGAACTAGAGCCATAAGACTTGGAAAAGAGACATTCAGGCTAGCTCTAGATACAGGAAGAACTCCATGTGATACAAAGACAGACTAAGTATTGATAGGTAAATCCTTAAGACGAGGCAAGAGACAAGAATGTAAGCTGAAAAGACCCGACTAAAGATAAGATAAAACAGGGGCTAAGACAACAAAGTACCAGGGTTAGGTCTATCAAAATCAGTGCCTCAGGTTCCCGTCAGCACTGTTCAGTTAAGCGTGCCTGGGCAAGAGTAACCTAGTGATAGGTAACCTCTGGGAAGTAATATAAGAGGGTGCAAAAGCCGAAAATGTTAGCCATTTTGGCAAGAATGCACTAAGTCTAGCAAATAATGGAAGATGAAAGTTAAGGAAGTTGTTAGGCTACCGAGTGTCCTAAGCAGTATGGTTTTAGACTAAGACCTGAGATTTACTTGAAGTTTTGGAGGTCCTTATGAAAGAAATAGATGCTACTCTCAACTTCAGTATAACCTACCATCCTGAGACGGATGGGTAGACACAAAGAATGATATGGATGTTAGAAGATACACTACATGCATATGTGCTTAATTTCGGCAATAACTAGGGTATGTACTTACTGTGAGCAGAATTCAGTTAAAATAACCATTTCCATTCAAGTATCCGAATGGCGCCATACAAAACACTCTATGGGAGGAAGTGTAGATCTCCCTTGTGCTGGATAAAGCTCAATGAAAGAAGTAAGTATGGTCCTAATATAGTGGATCAGACTTCCCAGTAGATTAAAGTTATTTAGCAAAGACTTCTAACAGCTTAAAGTAGACAAAAGAGCTACCTAGACATTAAAGGAGATCGTTAAAGATTAAGGTTGGTGATTAAAGCGTAACCAACAGTAGAAGTCAGTCGATCCCCAAAGCTTAAGAAGTTAAGTTCAAACTACAGTGGACCATTTCAAACTTTGTCCAAGGGTAAACCAGTAGACTATAAGTGACCCTTTCCCCAAATGTAAGTCAAGTTTATGATGTCTTCTATATCTCTCAATGAAAGAAGTACCATCTAGGCCTGACATATGTCATAAGCTATGATGACATTGTACTCCGAGACAAGCCGCCTTTGAGATCAGACTAGAGCGACTCATCAATCAAAAAGTCGAACAGCTGAGAAACAGGCAGTTTCCACTAGTCAAGGTTGTCTGGAAAGGTCTTATACTGGAAGAAGCTATGAGGGAGATGGAGACTGAGATAGAGGAAAAATATCAAGTAATATGGCATTTAGGAACAGGGATATTCCTAAATAATTAAGGGTAAAAAATGACAAAGGGAAATAGAAAATTTTGGTGGAAAATAATTATTATAATTTTCCAAGCCAATTATGAAAAGTTTAATTAATTAAGGAAAATTGGTCAAGAATAATTATGGAAAAAATATTTCCAAGCCTCAGAAAATTAAAAAAAAAAAAGAATGATATCCTTGAGAATTATATGGGATTATAAAATTAGTTTTATAACCAAATTGCCCTTAGAGGAATTACAAAGGAATTTAAGGGCAATTTAAGCTAGTTTAAGGTCCTTTATTTGGAAAATTCCAAATAAATATTTTTAAGGAGGATAAAATCCTGAGAAAATTTCTATGATATCCCAAGGAATTATAAGAGATTATAGAATCAAAAGAAGACCCTCAAGTATCCAAGATTTTTCCCAATTCCTCTAAAAAGTGAAAAAATCACTAAAGAGAAGGAAATTAATTTTCCCTTTTATTTAATTATTGGGAAATTAAATTTGAGACAAAGAGGGAAATTCAGGAAGATAAAAATGAGGAGAATAATTTATAGATCTGATAAAAAATAATTGTAGAGGTCAGAGCACTGTAATTATAGAAAAGAAGTTAAACCCGGAGTCAAAGTGCACCGATAAAGCAAGACTAGAGTCTTGCAATTTAAATGGTTCACATTTAGCCATGTGTCAAGCTCCTAATGGAGAGGATTTAAAGCTTTCCAAGTGTCAAGCCTCAAGTGGAGGAGAGTTTGACTTTTGGAAATTAATTACAATTGGAATTAAGTGATTAAGAGGGAAATTTCAAGAAGGAGTAGGCTTTTGACACTTGGCTTCTCATTAATGCTAGTAGGTGAGATATTTTGTGCACATTAAATGAGTAATCCTCCCCCTATATCAGATGCTAGTTTCGTCCATGAGAAAACCAAGATGGAAAAGAGAGAGTTCAAGGAGAAATCAAGAGAAAAGTCACCAACTTTGATCATCCAACCAAGATCCAAGGTTAGTTTTTGGTTCTAAGTTGTTCCTTGCCTTGTTTGCTTGAGTTATATGGTTGCAATTTCTTATTTTCTTCCTTCTTTGGTGCTGGCTGAAGTGTATAAAAAGTAAGGGAGGAATTTTTATGGTTCAATCTTGCTAGAACACTTCAAAGCATGTTAGATCCTAGTGGTTAAAAGAGTTTATAGGTTGATTTTGAAGTGTTTTCTTTGTTATGTTGCATGAGAACCTTTTCAGCCAAAGCAAGATCTAGACCTTAGGATTTGTTTTTCAAAGTTTTGAGGCTTCCATTTTGTTCAAAATGAAAAATGGTATAGGGTAAACCTAAAGAACAAGTGTTGGAAGCCATAGAATCAAAGTTGCAATTTTTAGATTTTGAACCCTAATGGTTCGGCCAAGCTAAAACTAGAAGAGGAAGTTTTATTTTCTTAAATCTAAGTAGATATTTGTAATCTACATGAAAAATCATGTGGAAATGAGTCAAGAGGGAATTTTTAGGGTTTAAGAAAACAAACTCTAAAATTTAAAGAACAAAGGTGGATGCTTTAAGGGACAAAGGTTGTCCTTGAGTTATGTTGTGGATTTTTTTTATGTGGAATGGTTGATGATTCTTGCTGCCCTTTTTATGGATTGCCATGTTGGGGTTTGGCATTTGTGGAAGCAAGAAAGAAGAATAAGAAAATCAAAGAGCTTGGATTAAGGTAGTAAGATTTAATTAACCTTAATGTTGAGTGTTGCATTTGATTGCTATGCAATTTCATGTTCTATTATGTGGTCGAACTAAATGATGATGATGATGATGATTGTGTAGCTATACTCCTTGCTTTATGTGCCTTGGCTATTGCATGTTAGAGTGCTACATGTATGAGGTAAAGTAGTTCCCTATTAATAGCAAAAGGTTGGAATGCTTGTAATTGATGCATATGAATGTTTTGGTTGATTGATCTTGGTACTGGGATTTCTTAAAATCTCATCCCCCAAATACAATCTAACATTTTAGGCCTGAAACTCCCAAGAGCAAGCTGTAGATTGGAGGCTAAATTATGGTGTCACACCATAAAAATTTGTGGACTTTTGGTTATGTAAATATTCGGCTGGACAATGCTGTAATCCCTAAGCAGGATGTCAATTTAGAGTCACGTTTGATTAAGTTATCGAATGAATTTCTACACAAAATTTAGTATGCTTAAATCTGACATCACGAGCTTCAAATTGATAGGTAGAACATTAAAAATGGCCAACTACACGATTTTTTCTGATTTTTCAAAATTGAGGTTCAGAATCTGGAAAAAGGATTTTTGCCAAATGGAGAGAGGTGAATTTCACAAAAACCTGACACTTTTTCAAATGAAATTAGTTCATAAGATTATTTTTCCTTGAAATAGAATTCAAAGATATTTTTATAGAATATTGAACCACTTCATTTTGATTTTTCTAGATTAAGTTATGAATTTTTGAAGTTGGGCCAGAAAACTGGATTTTTGCTCTATAAATAGTAAAAATCTGAAAATTAGCGTTTTTCATGATTTTTTGAGGTCAAGACCATCCAATATGGTCTAAAATGGTTCTCATCAAACCCTAGGTGGATCCGATGGTAAGGTATGACACTACATCTCTAGATTCAATCATGGAGGGGTAATTAGGAGTAGTGTGCATAGGACCAGCACTTATATTACAAGTGGTAGGAACAAGAGCTT
This sequence comes from Neltuma alba, assembly GCF_004799145.2. Lineage (NCBI taxonomy): Eukaryota > Viridiplantae > Streptophyta > Magnoliopsida > Fabales > Fabaceae > Neltuma > Neltuma alba. Next base: position 37,818 of record NW_021636022.1, on the reverse strand, counting down.
GAGTCATGGGGGTGGAGTGTAGAGCTTTAACTTAGTGGCTTTGTTGAATTTGCATGGCCTTTTGTAGACAAACCATTTGATCACTTAGAATGGCCAACTTATTCAAAACTTCATCAGTTTGCCAAGCCCCTACTCCATGTACTTGAGCACCATCTCTAACTCCAAACTATTGATTATTTGTAGCCATCTTTTCTAACAAATCCCATGCACCTTAAGGAGTCAAATCAATTAAAGAACTACTAGTAGTAGCATCAGTGGTGGACTTTTGATGATCTAGCAATGCATCATAGAAATATTAAACCAAATGTGGTTGAAAAATCTAGTGATGTGGGCATTTGGCAAGGAGGGCTATGAATCTTGTCCAATATTCATACAGGCTTTCTCCAATCCCTTGTTAAACACTGTAGATCTCTTTCCTCATTCTTACTGTCCTTGAAGCAGGAAAATACTTTTCCAGGAATAGCTTCTTTAATTGCTCCCATGAAAGTGTTGCAAAATGTTGAGGCAACATGTGCAGCCATTCCTTAGCTTTGCCTTCCATAGAAAACAAGAAGGCTCTACTTAGTATGTTATCAAGATGGGCTTCGGGAGGCTTCATAAAAGAGCATATCATGTGAAGATTTGGGAGATGCCTATGTGGATCCTCTCTTGCATTGCCATGAAATTTAGGTAAGGCACTTATCAATGCTCCTTTTAATTCAAAATCAGCATTAAAATTGTAAAAGCCATAAGGATTATAATCAACATTAGAAGAATTCATTTCTCTTATGCTTCTATGCCTAACATTAGCCCTATTATTTTCAGTTTGTTGCTCTTGTCCATTATTATTCATATTAGGTCTTTCCTCCTCTCTATATACTTCATTAACCCTAGGTGGTTCATTACCTTTAGTCAAATTATTCTGATCCATGACAAAATGATGATCTATGTAATTACCAAGTGAAGAATCATATTCAGAAAACTCAGAGAAATCACAAGAATATTCAGAACGTAGTTAAAATGGAGGTGTAAAAGGTGTAGGATGTTCAAGATGTAAACCACTAGTACCCTTAAGTAATCTTTCCTTCTTAAGCAATCTTAAGGTCTTATTTATTTCAATGTCAAGTGGAAAAAGTGTTTCTTTTCCAGATCAGGTCATATAACACTTATACCACTTTAAGCAATTAAGCACCTAACAAACAATTCAATCTTCAAGAATCAAGAAATTGAATGAACCAATCAAAAAATCAATGAATGCAAGTTAAAAGTAGTTTGAGATACTCTAGAGAATGTCAAAAGTTCAAAGAATAGTATGAAAGATGAGTCAGAATAGTCCCTAAAATTTTCTACAGCAAGGGACTTCATCGCAACAAAATGTATAGTTGGTCGCGGCAAAAAACTTGGCTGAATTGAACTTCTCTCTTGTTTATGGAGTTCCTCATGGCGAACAAAAGACTTTGCTGTGGCAAAAAAGGTGATAGAATTGATTGTCTAATATAGAATAGAGCAGATTTCAATCAGTCCTTAAAACAACCACTTCCCAATTCACCAGATAATTAACATCTAACAGCAATTTCTTAGTAGATACACAAGCAAGAACACTAAACAAATCAAAGAACAATAATACTCCAAAATATTTATTGGATTTTTCAGAAAATTTTCTTGTAAACCAAAAAGCACAAGTAAGGAAAACTACAGTAGAACTCAGTCAAAAATGATATTTGGACACTTGATTACCGAAGAGCTAGGCTCCCCGGCAACGACGCTAAATTTGATGTAGCCCCGTCATTAGACTATCAAATAAACTAAGCTAAATACAATAAAGTGGCACTAATCTAAATATTGATCTCTTGAGGAATCTATGAATATCTTAGTAATCTATCACAAATATCAAATCAACCAAGTATGAAGTATGAAGTGTTTGTATAACCAGTAACTAAACCAAAACTAAAATAAAACCATCTAAAATTTTTGTAATTTTTGTATTTAATGAAGGAGATGAATGCAATGTATGAATTATCCATGATGATCAAGTCCACTAATCATCCTAGTTCCTCTCTTGATTGAGTTTTAATTCATTTATTAGAATTGGTTTGTGGAGACCTCCTACAAACAATGAATTCAATAAGCTATAACCCTAACTCATCGAACTCATCTAAATGCCTAATATGGATTATCCTTTGTAAAAGGTATTTTACTCTCTTAATTAACAATATTAGAAACCCAACCGGTCAATCAAGAGATTCAAACACTTGAGAAGAAAGAATCAATATAACAGAAGGAAATATCAATTCAATTAGTCCATTAGAGTGCAGAATACACTCCAAATCTCAGTTTCAATGTAAAACAACTGAATTAGACCTCTTTACAATCACATGTCACAGATCTAAACCATAGAAACTACAATCTATGAATAAAGAGAGTGAAACTAAGAATAAGGTAAAGGAAACTCCCAATTGTAGCTTCAAGAACTCAGATTGACTTCATTGAACATCAACGGATGAAGATCTAGCCTCTCATGATTGAAATCATAGCTTCACCAAGTTCTGCCATAAAAGCAATGTTATAAAGGAGAATAAAGGAGAATAATCTATAGAAAATGGAATAATTGGAGTAGCAATGATGAATTGATGGTGGAGAATGATAGAGAAGTGAAGCGGGATGAAATGAGAGAGCTCTGGACGGAGAAAACAGAGCCAAAATTGGAAAATCATAGAATGATGGATCTGGCATGTGTTCTGGAATTAAATGTGAAAATTTCACATATTCACCACAACAAAGTAATCTGTTAGCTGCAACGAAGTCAAAACGACACCGTATGAATTAGTGATAGTGTTTCCTTCATAATGAACTTTAGTAGCGGCAAATTGAGGCAGAACCTTTTCCAATGTTTCTTTTAAAACATCCTTCCTTTAACCCTTCAGAGTATGCATTTGGAAGTGTTATGGTTCAAGCAATTCATGAAACAAGCCCCTAGATTGAAATTTTACAAATGGGTTCTCGAGTTACTATTCACTAGTTAAATTTCAGATTACAAGTCTAACTTTAAAAAATCATAACTAACTATAAAAATATCATATTGAGATAGTTCAAAATTATATTTGAAGTTATTTTAGTTCTTTATAGGGAAAAAAATATAAAATTGGACCTAACCCTTGCCAATTCACACAGTTTATTCGTTGAAGTTTATTGTTCATTTAGTAAATCATAGAACTTCCAGTTTTCTTGCCCCAGTTTTGGAAATTCCTATCTCTTAGTATACACATCCAATTTTAAGTGATCTACCACTTGTTTTGAAGCTCAAGATGTGTACTTTAACCATACCAAATTTTATGGCTTAACTCATTCATTTGATAGGTCAAACTAGAGCTGGAAGCCGACTGTTCCAAGACCTATGTTTTATCCCTTAACCAAATCTTCCTTTAATTTCTTTTATTGTTTTGGCATGCATAACTTGGGCTTATTATTTCCTATTCATTCTTATACATTTCTATTCATGCCATAAACATTCTAAATAAATACATCGTATCATTGGCATTCATATACATAATTTACATAATAGGAGAGTTATACATAAATCCTTAACCAATCATTAACATCAATAATTCTTCACTTTCTTCTCCTTCCTTCTTATGCTCTCCTTCATGCAATCATTCTCCATCATAGATTGACCTAAATGGTTGGTTAGGGAGGGGTGAGATTTGGGAGAATCTCAGTAGCAAACAATAACCACCCAAACATACATGGCAAGCTTAACATTTATAACATGCTTGCAACTTAACATCTTTATAACATAATGACATGTTTGGAAATCATCATGCATTTATCATAAAATACATAGGCCTATGGCATATTTCAAACATATTCACAATCATGATGCATGAGTTCATAAAATCATATAAATATAGAAACATGTCATACATGTAAGCAAATACCAAGCACATAAGAGTAGGGTAAAGTTTGCTGCCTTGCACCATAAGTTTTCTTTTGTTCTTCAACTTGCTCCCTAAGCTTTCCAACCATCTAGCTTTTAGTCAACCACATCCAAACCTTCTCTTAGATGTCTTAAGTTCCTAATCACAGCCACAAGGGTCACATCACTCACTAGGACCAAGAACTACACAATGTGAAAGACTTGTGTCCTTAAACTTAATCTCTTTTCCTTAATTTATAATGTAGTGTTCTAGCTTTGTAAAAATTGTTCCCTTAGGCCAATTCTATAAAATTTTACCCAAGAAATCCAAATATGAGATTAGATTCATCAAAATCATACTCCTTCCCCTAGTTTTAGGCCAAAATCAAAATCTGCTACTTAAATTCCAGTTTTGATTCCAATGCTTCCAACTTCATTCTTTCATCTTGTTCCTACATAATTTTCCATTCTAAATCTATTAGAAGCTTTAGAATCAACAAAATCACATCCTAGGCATAAGAACCAGTCAAGTTGTGGCATCCTCTTTGGTTCTAAAGTCATGAAATTCAATTAATACAAAGCTAGAACCACTTAATTCTTGTTTCTTTCAAGCCTTTAAACATTATTCTAACATCAATTTCATCTTCCCCTTAACTTGAAAAATTCATACAGTATACCTCCTAGGGTTTCAAGCTCCTAAAATCCATTAAAATCCATAACCAAGCACAATAACAATAGAGGTAGTGAAAACTACATCAAAAACCATGAACATACCTCGTTTTAGAGCATGGTCTTGCATAGGATCTCTTGGTCTTTCTCTCTCTAGAATTTGTTTTACAAGAGTTTTCCCATGGATTCATGAGCTTAGGATGAAATGAGGGGAAGGGAGGGGGTATTTTTAGAGTTGAAGAACAAATTATGGCTATTGATCTTAAAAATAGGTGGCTTAATCTTGACCGTCCATTTTTCCTTTGTCTTGTGGTGACAAGTGTCCTTATTACATCATGCTTACATCATCAAGCCACATGTTTTTAATCCAATCGTACATATGTCTTGTATCTAACCGTACACATGTCTTGCATCCAACCATACACGTGTCATTCATCCAACCATACATTTGTCTCGTCCATGTCCCTTCATCATTTTGGCATTAAAATAGGGAGAAAATTAATATAAAATTCGTGCAAAATATATCCCTTAGGCATTGCTCCACCTATCTTGCCATTCTACACCGTATCGGGTACTTTTTTGGGTCCTGACTTCCTCGGGACCACTGGGACATGTTCTGGTACCATTTTCTCATCTCAATGAAGTACACATATGCGTCACCTTAAAGGAGCATAGAAGAAAATCATTAGCTTCACTGACAAGCTACTTAGCCTTACTGAGTCATGCAGTAGAGATTTCACTATAATGGGTAGACAAAGGACTGTCTAAAACATACTCATAGTGTGTTCTGATTTTTATACTATCTATAAATATCCTCTAATGACTCAACATACTGACTCAGAGGTGTCATAATTGCACTTTAGTGACTCAGCACACTGACTTAGCACCGTCATAATGGCCTTTAGATATTTTCTTTGGTTTTGTCTTCTATTTATAGGATAAAAATTATTTAATATTTGACTGAAGCATTTTATTTAATCCAGAGCTCCAAAAATTCATCTAAAAATACCATAAAATTCCTAAAATTTTGGAAATTTTTTTTGAATTTTCTCAGTCTATAACTTGATCCATAGGTATTTCTTTTTTAATTTATCATAAATTTCTCTTTTTTGGCATAACTGGCTTTTTAAATATTCCTAAAGCCTTTTTGCTAGCCTTGTAAGGATGAGACTAATTTTATAATTTTCTAGGATTTTTGGGCACAATTTCTGTCTTTGCTCTTACCAACCCAAAACTTTACAAAAATTATGATTTTGCCCCTAGTTCAACTTTATCCCATAATCCACCTCCTTGAGGCCTCTAACATAGTCTTTGGCCTACATTCATCTCTATTTCTCATTCTTTGGCCTCGAGACTTCACTAGAGTTTCTAACTTTCTTTTTTCTCAGTCCCAGAAAACTTTTCCTTTGCCATTTAGTCCCTTGGAATCCCCTATCCTTCCAAGGAATGTCTGGGACCTCTGCCAAAAAAGGTCTAGTGCTATGCCCAATTCAGGCTAATTCCAGTACTTCTATGTCCAAAATTTGGGATGTGACAATTCTCCCCCTTTCAAAAGAAATTTCATCCTTGAAATTTTCGGGTCAAACCTCTATCCTTACCCTTAATGAGAGGTTAATTGAGGAGAATATGTTACACCTTACTATTGTATCAATTTAGGGTTCAATTAAAACCATTTTAGACCACATTAGATGGTCTTGGGCTCAATTTTATCACAAAAATGCTGATTTTCGGATTTTCACTGCTCATCGGGTAAAAGTCTAGGCTTTCTGGCCCAATTTTGGAAATTCATAACTTAATCTAGAAAAATTGAAATAGAGTGATCTAAAATTCTATAAAAAGCTCTTTGAATGATCTTTCAAGAAAAAATAATCTTGTAAACTAATTCCATTTGAAAAAGTGCCAGATTTTTGTGAAAATCACCTCTGTCCATTTGGCAAAAACCCTTTTTCCAGATTCTAAACTTTAAATTTGAAAAATCATTAAAAACCATGTAGTTGGCCATTTTTAATGTGTTAGCTATCAAAATGAAGCTCAAAGGTGATCTATAGCCTTGCCAAATTTCATGATTAAAAGAGTTAAGGAACTTAACCAAAACGTCACTTAAAGTTGGTGGTGTCAATAGGTTTACAGCACTGCCCAAGCTTAATATTTACATAACCAAAACTCCATGAATTTTTATGGTTTGACACCATAATTTAACCTTCAATTTGCAGCTTGCCCTTGGAAGTTTCAGGCCATAAAATGTTAGGTTACATATGGGGGATGAGATTTTAATAAAATCCTAGTAGCAAGATCAATCAACCAAAACATCAACATGCGTCATTATAAAGCATTTCAACATTAGCTATCATAGGAGAATTAATCTTGTTATAAATAGGCAACCTCAACATACAAGACCATGGCAACAAATGCAAGGAGCAACCATATCACAAAATCATAGTTCAACCATATAATAACATGTATTCATGCCATAAATAACAATGCAAAGTTGACATTAATGGCTAATTAAATGCCACTACCTTGATCCAATGCTCTTTGATTTTCTTGAAACATTCGCTCTTGGCTCATTCCTACATGATTTTTCATGTAGATTCTAAATATCTACTTGAATTTTAGAAAATAAAACTCTCTCTTCCAGTTTCAGCTTGGCCGAACCATAGGGTTTAATATCTAAAAATTACAACTTTGGCTTTAATGCTTCCAACCTTTGTTCTTCAGGTTTATCCTACACCATTTTCCATTTTAAACACAATGGAATCATCAAAACATTAAAAAAAAACTCATCCTAGGGTCCAATTCTTGCCTTGGCCGAAATGGTCCTCATGCAACACAACAAAGAAAACACTTCAAAATGAACCTATAACCACTTGTAACCACTAGGATCTATCATGCTTTAAAGTGTTCTAGCAAGTTGGACCAACAAAACTTCTTCCCTTCCCATAAACATGTTTCGTCTAGCACAAGAAAAAGGGGAGAACCATGAATTTCTAACCATACAACTCAAGTAAACAAAGCAAGGCACAACTTAGAACGAAAAACTAACCTTAAACCTTGCTTGGATGATCAAAGTTGATGGTTTTCTCTTGATTTCTCCTCCAAGTTCTCTCTTTTCTCTCTTGCTCACTCTTAACCAAAATAATAATCTAAAAATAGGGGTGGGAGAACTCCTTTAATGTATCAAAAATATCCCAACTACCATCATAAATGAAGTTACAAGTGTCATTACCCCCTTTTGTCTTAGTTTCTCTCTTAATTAAATAATTCCAAAAGAAATAAATTACCAAAAGTCAAAATCCTCTCTATCTGAGGAGTGACACTTAAAAAATTCAAATCCTCTCTATTAGGGGCTTGACACATGGCCAACTGTGAGCCATTTGAATTGCAAGACTATAGTATTTGCTTTATCAGTGCACTTTGACTCCGGGTTTAATTTCTTTTCTATAATTACATTATTCTGGCCTCTATAATTATTTTTTGTCAAATCCATAATTTATTCTCCTCATTTTTATCTTCCCAAATTTCCCTCTTTGTCTCATAATTAAATTTTTAATAATTGAATAAAAAGGAAAACTACTTTCTTTCTCTTTATTGATTTTTCCACTTTTCAAATGAATTAGAAAAAATCTTGGATACTTGAAGGTCTTCTTTTAATTCCATAATCTCTTATAGTTCCTTGGGGTATCAGAAGAATTTTCTTGGAATTTTATTCTCCTTAAAAATATTTATTTGGAATTTTCCAAATAAAAGCCCTTAAATTAGGCTAAATTAACCTTAAATTCCTTTGTAATTTCTCTAAGGGTAATTTGGTCATAAAACTAATTTTATAATCCCACATAATTTTTAAAGGATATTATCCTTATTTTTTCTTTATTTTCCAATACTTGAAAATATTTTTTCATAATTATTTTTGACCAATTTTCTTAATTAGCCAAAATTTCATAATTGGCTTGGAAAATCATAATAATCATTTTCCGCAAAAATTCTTCTATTTCTCCTTGTCATTTTTAACCCTTAATTATTTAGGAATATTTCTTATTCCTAATCACCCTATTGTTGGATGTGACATTTCTCCCTCTAAATAAATTTTGTCCTTAAAATTTAAGGCGTCTCCATCTCCCACATAACTTCTTCCAGTGTAAGATCTTTCCAGATAATCTCAACTAGCAAAATCTGCTTGTTTCTTAGTTGCTTGACCTTTCTGATCAATGATTTGCTCTGGTCTGACCTCAAAAGACAAGTTGTCTCAGAGCACAATGTCATCGTAGCTTATGACATGGTCAGGTCTGGATGGAACTTCTGTAATTGGGAGTCATGGAAGACATCATGAATCTGACTCAAATTCAGGAGAAGGGCCAACTTGTAAGCTACTGGTCTAGCTTTGGTCAAAATCTAAAACAATCCAACATACCTCAGACTTAGCTTCTTAGTCTTCAAGGATCAACTGACTTCCGTTATCAGTTACACTTTGATCACTAACCTCAATCTCTAATGATCTCCTTTAGTGTCTGGGTAGCTCTTCTGTCTACTTTGAGCCGTTAGAAGTCTTTACTGAATAACTTCAATCTATTGGGAAGTCTGATCCACTATATCAGGAGCATACTTACTTCTTTCATTGAGTTCTATCCAATACAAAGGAGATCTACACTTCCTCCCAAAGAGTGCTTCGCATGGCGCCATTCGGATACTTGCATTGAAACTGTCATTTTAAGCAAATTTGGCTAATGATAAGTACATATCCGGGTTACCGTCGAAATCAAGCACATATGTGTGTAGCATATCTTCTAATATCTATATCATTCTTTGTGTCTGCCCATCCGTCTCAGGATGGTAGGTTGTGTTGAATCTGAGAGTAGTGTCCATTTCTTTTTATAAGAACTTCCAAACTTCGAGTAAATCTCAGGGTCTTAGTTTGAAACCATACTACTTAGGACACTCGGTAGTCTAACAGCTTCCTTAATTTTCATCTTCCATTTTTTGCTAGACTTAGTGCATTCTTGCCAAAATGGCTAACATTTCTGGCTTTCACACCCTCTTACATTACTTCCCAGAGGTTATCTATCATTGGGTTACTCTTGCCTAGGCACATTAACTGAACAGTGCTGATGGGAATCTAAGGTACTGATTCTGATAGGCTCAACCCTGGTACTTTACTGTCTTGGACCCTTTCTTGATCTATCTTTAGTCGGGTCATTTCAGCTTACATTCTTGTCTCTCACCTTATCTTAAGGATATGCCCGTCAATACTTAGTCTGTCTCTGTATCACATTGGGTTCTTCCTGTATCTAGAGTTGGCTTGAATGTCTCTTTTTCAAGTTTTATGGCTCTAACTCCTCTAACTTTTGCTTTCCTCTATCAATTGAAAGGAAATTGAGCCCAACCTAACCAATGATAAGGTTATCTAGAAAGAAGTCGTGGGTAATCTCTTGGTATCAGTTTATAATAAAAGGAGGTTTCTATATCTCCAACTCATCCTTGGTCTTCATCTTCCTAAAGAGGTATCAATCTCTGGGAGACTTAAACTATAGGACTAAGTAAAGTCACCTCTACTCAGTTGGTCACCTAACTGATAATTTCCCAAAACTGTTCCAAGAACCAATACCATTCTCTTAGGCCTTGGGTCAATTCCCCAGGCCACCTATTTGTCTCTTTAGGTGCCTAAGCCAATCTGTCTTAAGAGTTCCCTTATTCCTCTAGCTGCTCTTAGCATATCTTATTATTTTAAAACGACACAGAGAGAGGACTTATGCAACTTCTCTTTCCCCTACTTTACTTTTCAGTACAAGCATGCTCTAACATGCATAATGACTGGCATTTCAACGCAAAGAGTGCAAGCTCTTACTGGTTTCTATTCCTATAGCATGCTATCCAGACATCTTATCCCTACAAAAGGGAGCCTCTCTTTCTGTTTGCAGCTACTTCTGGAAGTCATAGGGAGGGTACTTTTGAGGTTCTTCTTCTTTCTGCTTGCTCTAGTACTCTACTAAGCTCAAGTACATCCAAGCCTAGCTTCATTCTTGGCTAGTCATATTTCTATTTGGTGAAGTCACTCCGCATGCCTTGCCTCGGCTACTTCCTTTTCCTACTCAGATAGGGTATCTTGTTCTATCTTGAGCAATATAAATTCTAATTTGGAGGACCAATTCCCACCCTTTCTGGGAAAATTCCTAGCTAAGACCTTATCCCTTGAAAAGGGTGCCTCTCAACCTAAACCTCAAGTAACTGAGTATCTCTTAATATTAAGGGGAACATGCCAACCTCTAAGGTAGTTCCCTATATAGCTATCTGTCTCGTCCTCTTCTTCTTGATCCTTAAGACATTTCACTAGGGCTCTCCATCTTGACTTCACTATCTCCAAGTTCCTATTCATCCATTCTAGGACTTGAGATAGCTACTCTATCATGGTGTCCTAGCCCTAACGAGGCTGTAAGAGTTTGTCCAACTTAGGTGGCCACTACACCTTCTTAGTGGTGTATAGACTCAACCCCTAACCATCTTGCTCAACTCCTTATCATTACTCTTCCTCTTGAGGGGGAATCTGATAACCCTAAATAATGGCTACCTCTCTCTTTCTGACTTCTACTTATCTTATTCTCTGTGACCTCTAAAAGTCATTGTGTCTCATTGAGTACTACCTCAACATCTGAGACTTATTGTGTTTATTCATCATGACTAGAATCCTTGTTTGCAGTGATAAAAGTTACCACCTCCTTTAGTAATCACTCTATATTCGCTCATCACCACTAATTCCCTTAGTTCATTATGATAAAACACACTTTTCTCTTAACCTCTGTTGGTCTTACTTAGCTTCATCCATTGTACCATTGCTCGTCTAGGATTCTGTTACGAAGTTTAACTTAACTTTCAAATTTTACTCCATTTCTCTTCGAGGTAGGATCAGGGTTTTGTCATTGCCATTTAAGGGCTTGCCTCCCTTCTTACTCTTTTGGTTGTCTCATGGCCTCCTTCTCTTCCTGTTGGCATTAGAAGAGGTGCCACCCTGATCTTTCTTCTCTAACTTGGGAGTAGACTTAACCATCAGATGATGGTTCAGGCTATTCTCTATAATTCAGCAAGCTACAACTGCCCTGTTAAACTACTTGAACTACCTGGAAGCAATCATCTCCCTTAAGGACTGTTTTAGTCCTCTGACCATTTTCTCAGTCATCCACCTCTCATCATCTCAGTAACCTAGGTAATTGGAGTAGTGGGAGAGACGGGTAAACTTAGCTAAATACTCGTCAAATGGCTCATTATCCTTCTGCTTTAGGGTCAAGAACTCCACTTCCCTTTCATCCCTGACTGACCTCGAAAATATTTTAATAGAATTGCTCCAGGAACACTTGCCATGTCATCTCGTGTTCTAAGCATCCAGAATAAGTTCAGTATTCTTCCACCAGTGGTCGGCATCTTTCTCAAACTTATAAATTGCCATATGGGCTTTCCACTCTGTTGGGCAGTCTAATACTTTAAAGATCTTCTCCAAGTGGTTAATCCAGTCTTATATCACTTGGACGTCAAACACTCTGTCAAATGACGGCGAGTTGTGTTTACAGAAACGTACCATCCATTGCTGGATGCTGTCGGGGTTTGCTGCTAACATTGCCGGTCTAGAAAATGGTTCTATTGCTTACGCTGCTAAGGTTTCTTCCTCTAGCTGCCTCTTGTTAAGGTTAGCCATTACCGCTGCCACCGCTATAGCTATCAGGACGTCCCTCTCTTATTCCTGGCAAGCTTGTGCCACCCTCATCTTTTCGATGGTCTTTTGCTGTTGCTCGAGACGATCTAGAATTAATTGCAATGGGCTAGGAGGAAGCCTTGCGTCTTAAACTGGGGGTCTCTCTAGCGAAGGGTTTCGTCAAGTTCTAACCATCGTGTTTGACTAAACGGATAGCATAGCAAAGGAACAAGAAGTACATATCATGCTTGGATTTCATTTAACAAAGTATTCATCATACAATGCTTATGCATAAACCAAAGCAGCAAGTTCGAACATATATACTGATGTAAACAACATAGCAACTAAGCATTGTCAGCCTAACCTACTAGGGTTAAGTGTAACAAAACATCCTATATTAATGTTATGAGGATCTCTGTCCATCTAGAGGAAGTGAACAATAGCAAAGCTCTTGAGGCTCTGGATCTAATCCTCTATGTCGTCTCCAAGTCTATGGTTGAGGCAGACAATCTCATGTGTCCAGAGGGGTGTGTGGGGTAGGACGTCCACCATCTCTTGCAGCTAGTCATATGGTTCCAAGTGATTAGACCCAATTGTTCTATGTTATTTCATATCATTTTAAGGGTTTTTATCATAGATGTTGGCTCCTTTTGATGATAATTGTGCTTAATTTAGATTAAGAGTCTTTGTTTTGAGTTAGTATCTTTTTTAGGGTAAAATTGTTATAATTGGTTATTAATTGTATTCAATTGATTTCTAGGACAATTGATGCTTCAAAGTATTGCTTTTCATTGCAGGAAACTTAGGAATTAGAGCCAAGATCAAAGACCAAAGGATGACACAACACAAGATCAGAGTCTCAACACTAATGTCATATCCAGTAATATGGCAATTAGGAATAAGGGCATTCCTAAATATTTAAAGGACAAAAATGATGAGGAGAAATAGAAGAGTTTTGGTGGAAAATAATTATTATAGTTTTCCAAGCCAATTATGAAAAGCTTGACTAATTAAGGAAAATTGGTCAAGGATAATTATGGAAAAATATTTCCAAGCCTCAGAAAAATAAGAAAAAATAAGGACAAGGTTCCTTGAGAATTATATGGGATTATAAAATTGGTTTTATGACCAAACTGCCCCTAGAGAAATTACAAAGGAATTTAAGGGCAATTTAAGCCAATTTAAGGTCGTTATTTGAAAAATTCCAAATAAACATATTTAAGGGGAATAAAATTCCAAGAAAATTCCAATGATATTTCAAGGAATTATAAGAGATTATGAAATTAAAAGAAGGCCCTCAAGTATCCAAGATTTTTTCCAATTCCTCAGAAAAATGGAAAAATCACTAAAGAGAAGGAAATTAGTTTTCCATTTCATTTAATTATTGGAAAATTTAATTTGAGATGAGGAGGGAAATTTGGGAAGATAAAAATGAGGAGAATAATTTATGGATCTCACAGAAAATAATTACAGGAGCCAGAGTACTGTAATTATAGAAAAGACGTTAAACCTGGAGTAAAAGTGCACCAATAAAGCAAGACTAGACTCTTGCAATTCAAATAGTTCATACTTACCCATGTGTCAAGCCTCTAATGGATGGTAATTAAAGCTTTCCAAGTGTCAAGCTATCAATGGAGAGGATCTTGACTTTAGAATTTAATTACATTATGATTTAAGTTAATTAAGAGAGAAGATTAAGACTAAGTAGCCTCTTGACACTTGGCTCCTCATTAATGATGGTTGGTGGGATATTTTGGTGCATTGAATGAGCTTCTCCTCCCCCTAAATCTGATCCATATTTCGTGCAAGGCATGAAGAGAGGGAAAAAGAGATAGTTCAAAGGAAAACCAAGAGAAAGGCATCAACTTTGGTCATTCAATCAAGGATTCAAGGTGAGTTCTTAGTTCTATATGTGTTCTTGCCTTGTTTTCCTTCTCTTTTATGGTTGAAAAATCTGTCTCCTCTCTCTTTAATGGTTGGCCGAACTGAAATAAAAGGGGAAGGGAGTTTTGTTCATCATACTTGCTAAGACACAACAACACAAGTTAGATCCTAGTGTTTGCAAGTGATTATAGTTGGTTTTGAAGCATTTTTCATGGTTATGTCCTTGAATGTTATTTTCAGCCAAAGCAAGATCTAAACCCTAGGATATGTTTTTCAAAGTTTTAAGGCTTCCATTGTGCTCAAAAAGAAGAACAGTGTAGGGTAAACCTAAAGAACAAGTGTTGGAAGCCATAGAATCAAAGTTGTAATTTTTGGAAAGTGAACCATAGTGGTTCGGCCAAGCTAAAACTGAAAGAGGGAATTTTCTTTTGCTAAATCCAAGTAGATATTTGGAATCTACATGAAAAATCATGTGGGGTTGAGTCAGGAGGGAATTTTTAGGGTTTATGGAAACCAACTCTAAAAATTCAAGAACAAAGATGGAAGCTTTAAGGGGCTTAGGAGTTACTTGAGTTATGCTATTGATTTTATGAGGAATGGTTGATGATTCTTGCTACCCCTTTTATGGATTTCCATGTTAGGGTTTGGCACTTGTGGAAGCAAGAAGGAACAACAAGCAAACAAAAAGCATTGGATTAAGGTAGTGGGATCTAATTAGCCATTAATGTTAACTTTGCATTGTTATTTATTGCATGTACGCTTGCTATTATATGGTTGAACTATGATGTTGTGATATGGTTACTCCTTGCATTTGTTGCCATGGCCTTGCATGTTGAGGTTGCCTATTTATAAAAGATTAGTTCTCCTATGATAGCTAATGTTGAAATGCTTTATAATGATGCATGTTAATGTTTGGTTGATTGATCTTGCTATTGGGATTTCTTAAAATCTCATCCCCCAAATATAATCTAACATTTTAGGGCCTAAAACTCCTATGAGCAAGCTACAGATTAGAGACTAAAGCATGGTGTTTTGCCATAAAATTCGTGGACCCTTTTTGGTTATGTATATATTAAGCTAACAGTGTTGTAAACACACTGACACTGCCATGTTCACGTGTCTTTTTGATTATGCTCCTGGACACGTTTAATCACGAAATTTGGTATGATGAAATATAACATCCTGAGCTTCAATTGGATAGCTAATACATTAAAAATGTCCAAATATACAAATTTTAATGATTTTTCAAATTTAAAGGTCAGAATCTGGGAAAAAGGGTTTTTGGCAAATAGACAGTGTTGCCTTTCACAAAATCCTGACACTTTTTTATAAGGAATTGGATCATGAGATTATTTGTTTTTGAAAGAGGAGTTAAAGAGCTTTAAGTAGAATTTTGAACCACCCCATTTGGATTTTTGTGGAATAAGTTATGAATTTTGAAGTTGGGCAAGAAAAACTGGATTTTTACCCAATGAACAATAAAAATCCGAAATTTAGCATTTTTAAGTGAAAATTGAGCCTAGGACCATTCAATGTGGTCTAAAGTAGTTTTAAATGAAACCTAAGTGGATATAATAGTAAGGTGTGACATTTTTGGTATCAGAGCGGAGGTTCTGGCATAAGATAGAACGCTCTGCTCAGTTAATATGTTAGTTAAAAGGAAAATTGACATATTCTTGAAGAAGAATACTACTGTCTAATTATTAGATGGTTGGTTATTATGATGTAAGGTGGAGTAGAATGGCTTGTTGTGACCACAATAGTGATTCAGAGGGTTCAATTAACCAGAGGAGACCAGGAGAACCTTTCCCTCAATGGTTCGATAAGGATGAGGACTATAGTCTTGTAGCAGACTTCTACTATGATACCTTATGGGAGAGTAACCCTCCACCTGACATAGCCACCGTTGCTTCCAATGATCCTCAGGGGATTGAGGTCATTGAAATATCTGATGATGTTGGAGCTGGGCCTAGTGAAGCCAAGCTACTCCCAATTATGAAAGAATTTCACACCATAGAGGACCTAGCCAGGGATTTTAGGGAGAGGGGCTGGTACATTAAGCCCGATGAGAATCAGAATGCCCATGTGTACCTAAGATATCTAGAGGATATCTAAAAGCTCTACCATTATGTGACTAGGGAAGATCCTACCCTAGAGATGATGGACTGGATATCAGTATTGCTTAGAGTACTCCCTCAGACCCGGTTGTGGAAAGATGGTGTGAGAGACATTTGTAGTCACATGAATAGTGCTAGCTTCAGCGATCTCATTTATGCCCTTGAGATCTTTGTAAGGAATACATTTCCTTGAGTAGATACTGAAGACTGGATCCTAATGACGACGGATATGTTCCTGTTCATATGCTGATAGTAGAATGAGTTCTGTCGTTTAGATTGGATATACTATATTTTTGGTGTTTTAAGATAATAATGATGTAATGGAAATGATTGATAGGAAATCTCTTGAAAATGGTTTTGATGGCAATCATAGTTCACTTAAATATTGGAAGTTTCAAAATCCATTAGGTTTTCTTAATAAGAACCTCATTAACTCAATGAGTCCAAAGCTTACATTAATGAACTCATTAATGTAAACTTTGTTTAGCTTCCCTAATGTGTAAATTGGAATGATCATGCAAATGGCTTAATGAAACACACAATCAACTCAATACCCAAACACAACTAGGCAAGATAAGAGAGAATCATGAGAGAGACATTAAGCATACATGCAACTACATATATTTAAGCTCAAAGTTCAACATCAATCAATCCAATATACAAAAGATAATCAGTAACCACTGATTACAGAATTAATCAAAGTATCTAACTAAGAGTTTACAATTCCTAGACCTAGGAAATAATAAATGCCTAGCTAAAAACTGAAGATTAAAACTAAAACTCCCCTTTGAAGCTTAGGAACTCATGCTACTCCACCATCTTCAAGAGTTGATAAACCCTAGCCCTCCATAGCTTCAAGAAAAGCTCCAACTAAAGTGAATCCGTCGGCCATGGTAGCTGGGAGTGGAAGGAATTGAGATGGAGTGAATGAAAGATGAAGGAAATGGATGGGGAAGAAGATGGAGGTGGAGAGGCAAGAGGATGGGAGAATAGAGGTGTTGTAGGAGATGGAATGGAGTGTATGGTCGAAAATAGGGTTTCTAAGGGTTTTAGGGGTCCATCTGGTCGGATCATATGATTAGAAGCTCCATTTTCACGTTCTGATCCGGATCTGGCGTTGCTGATACGAAGAGTTCGCCGCGGCGAAGCATGCCCGAGAGGAGCTCCGCCTAATCTTGTGATTTCACCACGGCGAACTCTGCCCGAGAGATTACTGGTGAGATTTCAATTTGGCGCCGCGGCGAAGAGAATCTTCGCCGCGGCGAACTCTATTAGTGCTGATACTCTGATCTTGTGTTGTGTCATCCTTTGGTCTTTGATCTTGGCTCCAATTCTCAATTGTCCTACAATAAAAAGCAACAATTTGAAGCATCAATTGTCCTAGAAATCAACTGAATACAATTAATAACCAATTATGACAATCTTAACCTCAAAAAGACACTAACTCAAAGCAAGGACTCTTAATCTAAATTAAGCACAATTATCATCAAAAGGAGCCAAAATCTATGATAAATACCCTTAAAATGATATGAAATAACATAGAATAATTGGGCTAAATCAATGATTTTATCAATTGAAACTTTAAAGCCTTTCTCAACATTATTAAAAGCTACGAACTCATTGGAATTATCATGAATTTGATTCTTAAGGCAATGGTTAGGTTCACATTTTTCCACAGAATCATCTTCTAGGCAATTCACATCAACATCATGCTTTAGCTTTTCAGCACTTTCAATACTAGAAGGTAATGCACACACTTTACCAAAGTTTTGCTTTTGCCACTTAACAAGTATATCATTTTTGTTATCAATGCAATCTATGCATATAGTGTGAGCATTGCAGGAACAAGATAAAGGTTCATTCAAATCAGAATTAGTTTCACTATCCAATCTAGCACTAGAAAGAGAAGCATGTTCTTCACACAAAGAAGCAGTGACAGTGCAAGCAAGATCATTAACTAAACAACTATTATTAGAAGTGTTCAGGTAAGAATTTTCATTTTGAAACATATGAGGGGATTCAACTATGATTTCCTCATCCACCTCATTATCACTCACATCATCAATAACTTCAACAGGAATAGTAGTTCTAGCACAAGGGTCAATCTCCTCAAGAAGAGGAGCAATATTACCTGATGTAAGGCACGAGTCCTTGTGAGTTTGTGGATGTTCTTGCTTCATCTCAGCCTCTTGCATGAGTGAATTTGGACACTTTGATTCATCCTTCCCCATCCCAGATTCAATTTGCGCTATATCACTCAAGAACTTTCCCAATGCACTTTGACATTCTTCTAACTCTTCCTCTAATTCCTTTGAAATTCCAGATATTTCTACCTCTTCAAGTAATCCATGGTAGTATGAATTCAAGCGGTCATAAGCTTCTCTTAAAAATCGTATCCGGTCATTCTTAGGAATAGTGAGAAATGGGCCAGGTTCACTGAATTCATGATCATGAGATTGGGGAAAGGGTTGGTACATGGATTGGGACAAGGGTTAGTGGTGGTAGTCATTTGGCGAAGGAGATGGTTCAAAAGGGGAATTATATGGTAAGAATGGTTCAAGATATGAAGTGAGACATGGATGGAATGACGGTGATGGTTCATGAAATGGTTGGTGAGATGAGGAAGGGTATTGGTGGTAGGGTTCATGTGATGGAATGTTTGGCTCATGATATGGATGATATGAAGGAAAGTGTTCAAAGTGTGGATTGTATGGTGGAGGTGATAAGTCATAATGCTGTCCTAATGGTGGATGTTGGTTTATGTATGAATGGAATGAAGAGGTATGGTAAGGGGAATGTGGAGGGTCATTCATCCAATCATAGCCATGGTTATGGTGAGGATAGGGATCATGCCCTTGATAAGTCCCACCATGTTCTTCATGATCAAAATGTGCCTGAAGCAGATCTAATTCCTCTTGTATGGCATCAAGCCTTTGAGAAGAATTATCACCCATCAGAGTATTGTCACCTATAAAAAAGGAAGGGTGATCAGATGGACCTAAACTATTATTAAACCAAGCCATAAGAAAGCTAAACAATCAAATCCCCAAGAGTTCTTAATTTAAAATGCAGGTTACACCACGGCGAATCAGAGAGTTGGCCGCGGCGAAGATGTCTCGAGAGGGATTCTCGCAAAAATCCTGCAAGATGGCCGTGGCGAATCAAAGAGTTAGCCGCAGTGAAAGTTCAAAGACAACTCATAAACAGTGATTTATGCAGAATGTAAAGTATGAAAAGGGAAGAAAATCAAGATCTTTGTTTGTATATCTCAAAATTTTTATGCAATGCAAAACCGATTATGCACAATGTAAAAATGTAACCTAAGAGGCTCATAAAACCCCAATCAACCAAAGTTGACAGTTAACTAGCCTAAGGAACCAACTTAATGGCTCTCTGGCAACAGCGCCAATTGACGAGAGCCTTTTGTCGTTCGCCTTGGGGTTCTCAATCAAAAATAAATCCAAGCTATGCAGTATAGTGCAAACTCAGGTCGTTTCACTTTTGGGAGCCTTTATTAATTACTTGAGCTAGACTAAATGCCATGCAATGTAATGAAAGGGGGTTTTGGGTTTTTAAGATTTAAATGAATGGTGCCTAAACTGAATGCCATGAAAACAAACCTAAGATACTATGTTTTTAGTGTTTTTAGATAATAATGATGTAATGGAAATGATTGATAGGAAATCTCTTGAAAATGGTTTTGATGGCAATCATAGTTCACTTAAATATTAGGAGTTTCAAAATCCATTAGGTTTTCTTAATAAGAACCTCATTAACTCAATGAGTCCAAAGCTTACATTAATGAACTCATTAATGAAAACTTTGTTTAGCTTCCCTAATGTGTAATTTTGGAATGATCATGCAATTGGCTCAATGTAACACACAATCAACTCAGTACCAAAATATAACCATGCAAGATAGGAGAGAATCATGAGAGTTACAATAAGCATATATGCAACTACATATATTTAAGCACAAAATTCAACATCAATCAATCCAAATTACAAATGTTAATCATTAACCAATGATTACAGTAACAATCCTAAGTTTTTAACTAACAATTACAACTCCTAGACCTAGAAAGCCATAAATCGTAGCCAAAAATTGAAAACTGAAACTAAACTCCCCATTGAAGTCTGGAAACTCATGTCACACCACCATTCTTCAAGAGTTGATAAACCCTAGCCCTCCATAGCTTCAAGAAAAAAAACTCCAACCAAAGTGAATATATCAACCATGGCAGCTGGGAGTGGAAGGAAATGAGATGAAATGAAGAAAAGGTGAAGGAAATGGATGAGGAAGAAGATGGAGGTGGAGAGGCAAGAGGATGGGAGAATAGAGGTGTTGGAGATGATAGATTGGAGTGATAGGTCGAAAATAGGGTTTCTAAGGGCTTTTGGGGTCCATCTGGGTCGGATCATATGAGTAGAAGGTTCATTTTTGCGTTCTGGATCCGAATCTGACGTTAATGATACGAAGAGGTTCGCCGCGGCGAACTCAAAAGTTTGCCTCGGTGAACTATTCCAGAGAGGTAT
This sequence comes from Neltuma alba, assembly GCF_004799145.2. NCBI lineage: Eukaryota > Viridiplantae > Streptophyta > Magnoliopsida > Fabales > Fabaceae > Neltuma > Neltuma alba. The sequence goes on along the minus strand of NW_021636022.1, from coordinate 17,046 downwards.
TCTAGTGAGATTTTGAAAGTTTGCCCCGGCGAACTATTCCAGAATAGCCACTAATGCACATTTTCAGACTTTTTGCTACAGCACAACATTTTCTTGGAAACTCTCATGTTGTGTAATGCTTTGGTCTTTAATCTTGGCTCTAATTTTCAAGTGTCCTACAATGAAAAGCAACAATTTGAAGCATCAATTGTCCTAGAAATCAATTGAATACAATTAATAACTAATTATGACAATTTTACCCTAAAAAAGACACTAACTCAAAGTAAGGACTCTTAATCTAAATTAAGCACAATTATCATTAAAAGGAGCCAAAACCTATGACAAAAACCCTTAAAATGATATGAAATAACATAGAATAAATGGGTTCAATCACCTTGCCTTTGCCTTTCTTCTTCATATCCTTTCCTTTCTGAACCATCAAAATAGAACTGGGCTTCTTCTTAATACTCGACTCAGCAGTTTTAAGCATCCCATGCAGTTCAGAAATAGATTTCTCCATGTTGCTCATGTTGTAGTTCATGACAAACTGGTCATAACTTTCAGGGAGTGAATTCAAGATCAAATCTGTAGCTAACTCCTGGCTCATAGGAAATCCAAGCCTTTCAAGGTGATCAATGTACCCTTTCATCTTTAAGACATGAGCACTGACTGATGCACCTTCAGCCATCTTGCAGGAATATAAGGCCTTAGTGGTCTCATACCTCTCTTGCCTTGCCTGTTACTGGAACATTTCCTTGAGATGGACAATCATCTCATAAGCCTCCATATGTTCCAGATCTCTTTGGAGCTCTGGAACCATGGTGGCAAGCATCAAGCATCCTACATCGACAGAGTCTTCCTTATGCTTTGCGTAAGCATCTCTCTGAGCTCTAGGAGCGTTGGCTGCTGGCTCTTCAGGAATGGGTTGATCTAGGACATGTGCCTTTCTTTCATGTTTGAGAACAATTCTCAAGTTCCTAAACCCATCATGAAAGTTTGTCCCATTGAGTTTGTCCTTCTCAAGGACAGATCGCAACGATAATGTAGCAGTATTACTAGTCGTCATGATTCTACAATTAAAATATGCAATTGAATTAGCAATCTCCCACTAAATATACAACCCTCAATGTATTAATTAGTGGGCTAAGATCCATATTTGGCTTAAACTTAAGTCCGCTTTGGCAGGATGCTTAAAATTAAGTTATTTAGGTAGGTAACACCTTTACCAATTACATCAAATGTAACTCTTAGATGTTCATGGGATTCTATCATCATATGATCCAGCATGTCTTAATCCCATCTAATGCCTTGAGACCCAAAACCGTTTTGTTAGTCTCAATTAAGTCAAACAATAACAAACATATGTGAGTAGCACCATTACTCTTGCTTATCTCCCCAAGATAACTCAAATGCACCCACTTTGGTGGAGGCTACAAGTGAGCGATCGAGGTTTTGACAAGTGTTCATTAATTGACGGCATTATGACTTAAGATTTCATTTAGAGGGCTTAATTAACTATCTGGTTTACTAGAATGCATGTATCGCGGTTGTATCTCATACAAGTAATATGCATATAAAACATACATAGAGTAACATAATCATAAGATGCATGATTTTAAACGTGACTCAATATGGCTCACCTACCCTAAGTCCCCTCAAGCCAATGAGAGGAGCTCTCTAATAAGGAAAAGAAAATTACATAAAGAAACCTCATTTTTAACATTGAGGGGAGTAAGATGAGAAGAGAATGTACATCGAGAGAAAGTAGAGGAAGGCACGACACGCAGGCCGTATTTAGAAAAATTACAACACTTGTAATCTAGAGCCATATTGTTCACCATACCCAAATAGTTAAGAATCAATATTCATATTATGTGAAGGGCAATAATGTTACAAAACTAAAACATTCATACATCAAGAAAGGCAGTATAATTCCAATTCGGTTTTCTTAGATCCCCGTCAATCTTAATTGATCAAAATCAATTAATCGCACACACATGTATCACATACATGACCGCCTTACGCATAATCGCACACACATGTAACGAACGATTTCAATTTCAATTCGGACCTATATGTCATACATAATCTCCTACGTTCATAACGATTATCTTCGCACAATGATTATACAATATGCACGTTCAATTCGAATTACAGAAATAACTAGTTAGACATAGCGCACATGATCGACCAAGAAATTTAACATACATCACATGTATCAACAACCGAACCTAACTTAAACACAGAACGGCACAGCTCTGATACCACTGAAGGGAATTGAAAGACGTGCAACGGAGATAAATTTAAAAATTTCAATCCCTTGCCCAGATCTACCGATCGTGTTTAAGTCAAGCAGTAAGAAGCATTACCTTCAATGTTCGGTTTCTTGGTAGCTCGGTGATTCCGCTGTTCAGGATACCTCTGCTCACCTCCTTTATCATTCGAAGTCGACAACTCCGGTCGGCTTCCTCTACCGGTATCCACACAAATAGCTCTCCAGTCACGAACGACGTGCTAGCGCCTCTTTGTCCGTCTAGGGTTTTTCAAAGAGTCTGTCCTCCTTCTCTATTTTTGGTCGTCTCTTATTTGCAAGTGTTTTCACTCTCTCACTCAAAACCCTAGCTCCTAATATCAAGTATATAGGATGCTATAGGTATTATGAATGATATTTAATTTCAAAATTAATCCTAAATTAATTCTAAAATTAATACAATATCAAATATTACCTAATCAGATAAGAGAACAATTAAATAAATATGGTTTATATTAAATCCGTCTCACAGATTTAATTCACCTATTTATTTAATTCAAAATAAAGATATGACGGAATTAATTTATATAGATTTAATTTATCCTTATAAATTAAATCTAACAATTAATATCTCTTATATTTATATAATATGTATATATATACGAATTATATATATATATATATACACGTCCACCCTATATTATTCATTGAATCTGGACATATCTTAGATTCAATTAATCTGGACATCATAACTCGTGTTGGGCTATTTTGTGTGCGACCCTGTAGGCCCATATGAAGTTGGCAGTGGGCCATTAACTATAATGACTCACAAGTCATAAGCGGTCTCTAGCAAGACATCACGACTATCCAAATCATATGAGGATCGTTGAACGATGTAACCTTTCATACAACCATATCGCGTCCCTTTTGTCACACGACATTTTGTCATGGATGAGGCATGGAGAACGTCATCCTCCTATTCATGACCGTTACTTTCTCGATCCCTGAGTAGTCTGAGTATAGAAACGGAACTACCTTTCCATTATAATATGGCCATACATTTCTCAGACTCACTCATCGAGGGGCCCAGTAATATCTCTCTACAAATGTGAGGGACAAATTCCATCTTGACCATTCACATTCCTCCGCATGAAAAACCACTAAGCCTGAACATAGTCTTTATGATCACTCAGTCAAAAGTGACTTTTGACTAGGTCAAAGCTAAGCGTTTCTCATGTAGGAATCCATGATGATCTCAGGTCAAAGGGCACAGTGACATGGTTTGTATATGAGAGAAGCTTATGACTTAACCCATGCAGCTCTCTCATAGCGGGTCAGTCCAACACCTTGTACTCTTACATGTGCCTATGACTTCAATTTATATCTCTATATATCTTTAAAGTCATACTGGTCTTATTTCATCTTTGCTCCCACATAGATGACCGACCAGGGACATTTAGGATAAACCATGAGTTATTCAAGGATAGTCATCACAGTAAACATGCAAATAATATGATGACGTAATTAATAAATTCATAAATCAACAATGTTCATAGCAAAATGATTGGCCCCTAAGGCACAATTTCCAACATAAAGTTGACGTCATGAACTTCAAATCGATAGGCAGAACGTTAAAAATGGCCAACTACACGATTTTTAATGATTTTTCAAAGTTAAGGCTCAGAATCTAAAAAAAGGATTTTTGCCAAATGGATAGAGGTGATTTCCACAAAAACCTGATACTTTTTCAAATGGAATTGGTTCATAAGATTAATGTTTCTTGAAAGAACATTCTGTTGATATGTCAGTTAAAAGGAAAATTGACATATTGTTGCAGGAGTTGTGATGGAAACCACAATGGATTGGGATACTAGATCTGAGAAGTCGGTGAATGATGGGGATACTAACATAATTGATCTCACAAAAGAGGATCCGGTGGGATGGACTATGGGGACTGCTAGCCCAGGATACTCAACAAAAGAGTCCAACAATTATCCAGAGCATGGGGCTAACCTTTTAGGGGTTACTGTTGAGGATTTAATGCACCTTCCTCTACCTAGTGACTTGGTGGATCCCACAACTGATTTGTATTAGGAACCAGTAGACCCTAGTTTTGACATTCAGTCTCACAGACAGCTTGTTACCCCAAGTGTACACGCAAGCGACATCCCCAGACCTAGTACCAAGCCAGGGATACTCCCGATACCCACAGTACCTATCCCTATTCTGATGGAGCCTAAGATTCATAGTCAGGATCAGCTAAGAGAGAAGTTGGAATTCTTGGGTCGACGTATCAGGAAAGATGAGGATCGCAAGACTCGAACATTTACCTAGAATACCTTCAGGGAGTAAAGGTGTTATATTAGACTTGAAATATCCTACCTTTAACCCCTCAGAGTACGCATTTGTAAGTGTTATGGTTCAAGCAGGTCAAAGTACAAGCTCGTGGATTAAAATTTTCAACATAATTACTCGGGTTACTTTTCACTGTTTAAACTCCAGATTTCAGGTCCAACTTTGAAAAATCATAACTAATTCTACAAAAATCAGAACGGAGCAATTCCAATTTTCACTTAAAGCTCTTTCAATCTTCTACAAGGGAAAAATAACTTTCAGGGTTCAAACCTTTGCAATTAGTATAGTTTATTCGTTAAATATTATTATTCAAGTGGTCAAAACAGTACTTTCCAGATATCCTGTCTTGACTTTGAACAGCCGTATCTCTTAGCATACACATCCATTTTTTGTGATTTACCACTTGTTTTAAAGCTTAGGATGTGTCCTGTATACTCACCAAATTTCATGGCTAAATTAGTTCATTTGGTCTGCCTCATCATTGGCACCAATTCGTGACTCATTTAGGGACATTCTATCCCTTCAACTTAATTCAATCTTTATAAACAATTTAATTCTCCACCTCTTGTCATGCTATCAATCCACATAATATCTCCATACATAGCCTCATACCATTTTACATATCATGAAAATTTAATATCATCATTCCACATACATGGCATATCAAACATAAATTGATAAATTATGTTACATAACTTAACATGTTATAAGACCATAACATGTTCTTGACTTCTTCCATCAATCCTACATTCCTCATCCTTGACTTTTCCTCCATGCCCTTTATACCTATTAGAGGTTGTTAAGGGAGGGTAAGATTCGAGAGAATCTCAGTAGCAAACACTACCCATAAGCATGCAAGACATAATGCAAATGCACGACATGTTATCATAACATCATCATAGGAATGCCATGGAAAGTAAGCTAAAGCATTTCATGCTTTCATAACATATTGCCAAGGAAAAACATAACAAAAACTTGCAAACATAACTTTGCAAACATTTCATCATATCTTAGTCACATCATGGCAACACAATCACATCATGCAAGCATATATATCAAGCACACAGTATAGGTAAGTTCACTACCATGTAACATAGCTTCCCTCTTGCTTTCCGTTTGCTTCCCCTAACCTTCCAAGTGTTTGAGCCTTCGGTTGACATAAACAAGACATCCCCTTGGATGTTTCAAGGTCCTAAACACATCAACACATTACGCGAAACATCAATTAGGACCAAGTTATCAACCTATTCCACACTTGGCTCTTACTTGATCACACTTTGTTTCTAACTTTTGGGATTTATTTCCAATCATTCTAAAATTAATTCCACATGCTATTCCCACATAATTTTGCATGTAGAATCCCTTTCCAAGTTCAAAACAATCAAAATCCAACTCCTTCCCCCTTGTTCTAGTTTGGTCGAAACATAGGTGCCTTGGTCTAAAATTTCCATTTTCAATTCTAATGCTTCCAAACATGCTTTCTACATATATCCCTACACAAAATCATCATTTAAACTCATTGGAAGCATCAAAATCATCAAATTCCAGACCCAACATAAAGAACCAGCCATGGCAGAATCATACACAAATGAAAGGGGAAGTTGGATTTCTTGAAGAATCAATATCAAACCAATTGATTTTTGTTGTTTTCAAGCCTTTAAACATGTTTATGACTTTAATTTCATTTTCTCCCATTCTGAACAATTTCGTGCAGCACCTCCCCCCTAGGTTTCAACCATGAAAAACCCAACCAAACCAACATCTAAGCTCAAAAATACCAAGGGAGGTAGAAACTAGATCAAAATCCATGAACATCCTTGATTTGAAGCTTGGATGGCCTTAGGATCATGAGTTCTTCCTCTTCTCCTTCTTCCTCTCTCCATTTTGTTTTCCTTCTCCTATCTCTTATGGTGGACGAAAATATCATAAGGGAGGGATAGAAGATTTTTATAAAAAGTCTTGACAAATCCTAGCCGTTGATCTTAAAATTGCATGGCTTAATCTTGGCCATTGATTTTCAAATCAATCTTAGCCCTTGATCTTGTCTTCCTTAGCAAGAATTGTGACACTTGTCTAGTGTAACACCTTACGTTTACGACCTTATGTTGTGCCAAGTTAAGACATTCGGAAGCGCAATCTAAGGTTACCGGGTTGAAAAACCTGAATTTGAAAATTTCTTTTCCCGCATTACTATTCACCGTAACCTTAAACTTGGCATAACTTTGAAAAATCATAACTAATTCTAGAAAAATCGAAACGAGGTCGTTCCAAGTCTCACTCGAAGCTCTTAACATCATCTATCAAGGAAAAATGACCTCAGGTTCCGCTTTAATCAGAAACGCATTCGTTTTCAATTTCGAAAAGTACTGTTCATTTGGTCATTTTTCTATTTTCCAGGATTTTTGCCTAACTTCGGAAAGGCATAACTTCTTACACAGAACTCCGATTGGGACGCTTTACCACTCATTTTAAAGGGAAAAATAAGATCTATTTGCATACCAAATTTCAGGGAAAAAGTCAACCATTTGACGAGGGTCTTCGTTGGTCAAAGTTTGGTCAAATCTAGACCATTTTTATCCCCTTTTTCACTAATTTTGACAGCATTTCGTTTTTCACTATAATCATACCATAATCACTTATAAAGCTACTCTATCATTAATATACATTCCAAAAAGGGTATCATATCATGTATTTATGAACATAATATGCTTACATGGCTTGAAAGAGAAAGGTTCAAAACCGTATAATACATTACATAATTCATAACTTCTTCAAGCCATGACTATTTCCTTTCCTTTCTCCTTAGCAGTAGTGGCACCTAGGATATCATGTTATAGGAGGGATGAGATTTCATAGAAATCCCAGTAGCATTGAACATACAACCATCAAGTCAACATGCATAAGATGTCATGCTACATGCAGTAAGATAACATTTCTAGTCTTTATGCCATGCTATAATCATTCTGTATCCATGTCATCATATCATGGAGCATATAATCATTCTGGTCAAAACTCAATCATGCAAGAGCCAAGGCATACATTGCAAGGAGTTCACATCATCTGTACATAACATTCTCATGGCACATAAACACACATAGCAGATACATCAAATGCAGATCAACAAAATAATTGCAGTTCACGCTACCTCAATTCCTTGCTTAACGTTTCCTCCTTGATCCCTTGCTGGAGATCCTCCTAGGTTTCCAGGAGAGTTGCCTATCAACCATACAGTAAGGGTATGGTAAATTCCATATCCAGTATACCATTCTTTCTCAATATAATGCTACCCTTGTGTCCTTCAATTATAATTTCTGTATACCTTTGACCTTGGTTTGACCAAGCCTTAACCCTCAATTAAGGTCTTGGAATTCTTCCTTAATCCATGATTAATCATGCTTCCTTGGTTAATCACTAACCCTTAGTCCTTAATCCAATATTTAATTAAGGTCCTCAAGTCACATAGTCATAATCCTTTAAGATTAAATCACTAATCCCTTTTTGGATTAACCATTAATCATTCTCTAATCAACATGATTAACCATTATTCATTCCTTAATTAACATGATTAATCATTTTCTAATCAATATGATTAATCATTAATCATTCTCTAATCAATATGATTAACCATTATTCATTCCTTAATTAACATGATTACCCATAATTAATCATCCTTCAATTATCATAACTAATCACTAATTAATTAGGGTAGCTAACCTTAATCACTTACTAATCCTTAATCAAATAACATAATTAATCTTAGCTATCACTAAACCATAATTAATCAAGGTAATTAATCCTAATCTTCCTCAAATAAATAATCAACTAAAAATAATTAACACTTAGGGAGATAAACATACCTTAATTAGCGCTTAATCGGCGATTAGAGGTGATTAAGCTTGCTGTCTCTCTTTCTCTCTCTTCTTTCTTCCTTTCTCTCTCCTAGAACTCAAGAACACAAAATTCTCTCCCAACAAACACCTCTTGGCCGAATTCTTCATGAAAGGGGGGGGTATTTATAGGCCTTGATATTTCAAAATGCCGAAAATGCCCTTCGGGAAAAAGATGCGATCCCGGCCGTCCATTTTTTTTCTACTTTACACGTGGACAAATCTTAGGGCACTCACCATAAGAAAGTGACACATGTAGGGACACCTAATCACCATGTGATTTTCATGTGGAAAATAAATATTATTTTATTATTTTGTCTCTTATTTCCCTTTATGCCCTTGAACAATTTGGAAAATTCCAACTTTGTCCTCTCCTTCTAATTTTGGCCGAATTATTGCTCTTAATATTGGAAAAATATGACTCATCCAATAATCAGTGCAATCCACTGATTATTTGTGTATTTCCGGTCCGATTTTCCAACAATCCTGTCCAATTTACTGTCACAAAATTTCGATTTCAACACCTCATTAAATTCCCCTCATTCCAAGGGTAATCCATGATTTTTCTCAAGTTCTATCTCCCTCTATAATTTTCTAAATTTTATTCTGTCAAAAATCACTATTCTACCGATAATAATTCGGTAATAAATATCCTTTAAGCTAACCTTTGTACATCCAAAGGTGGGAAATAATTTTATAAATTAGGATAATATGTCACATAATTTATCCATATTTTTCCTTGAATTTTTGAGGCCTCTATATATTTTAAATAATGGAAATTGGCTAATTTTCCTTAATTAACCAAAAATTCCAATAATTACATATAATTTCCTGACAAATTATTTTTAATCTCATATTCATCTTCTAAGCCTCAAACATTATTCTGTACCCTCCTTTCTATTTTTCATAATTTTTTTGGGAATTTTTCAGAAAATTTGGACATTATTTCCAATACTGCCCTTTCTTAACTGATCTTTTCAGAAATGACCGTTATGTCCCTATCCTGATTTTTCCTCATAGCCTGGATCCTCTACCAGTCTACTATACTACTTGGCCTTAGTCAGTCACAAATCATTCATCAGTTAGAATAAAATTATCAGGGTGTGACATCTAGGATTGTGTCATGCTTGGTCATCTTGCTTATGTCATCAAGGTTAACTTAACCCAAGGTTAATTAATTTAACCATGGTTAACTTTCTTAATCCAAATATGCCCTTCATCTTTTTGTATAATTCCACACATATCCTCATGCTCCTATGGCAGTATGATAGGGAGGAAAATCATGCAAAATTCGTGTACAAATTCATCCAAAAATATTCCTCCACCTATCTTAGCGGTTTACATCATAATAGGTACTTTCTCGGGTCCTGACTTACCCGATACCTCTGGGACATGATTTAGCACATTTTTTTATCTTCAAAATAAATTCCCATACTCTTCTAATAACATTCATAGGGGAATCATACTTCTTTCTCATTTCCCTAAAATATTAATAATTAATATTCAATCGGGGTTACATTCTCCGAATTCTTTCTATCGGCTCATAACTCCGTTGATCTGTCTCTGGGTTTCATTCTTTTCCTTTCATCACGAGGATTTCCTCTAATTTTTCTCGGGTCAAAAGTCAAACTGTAGACAGCTATTTTGACTTTCCCCGAATAGGGTATAAACAGGCTTTAAATTTAATTAAAGCTAGCCTCGTCACTTTCTGGGGCTGGAATTACTTTTACAATATGTGATAATTCTTCTGCTACTTTTCCCTAGATTTTCCTGATTATTCGAGACCATCTCATAGCTTAAATAATTCTATTTAAGTTACTATCTCAAATTGCTCAAAACCCTGGAATGACTTCAGGGCATTTCCATCATTTCTAGCCTCATATCAACTCCAGGTTCCTATTCCCATTTTTCTGAAATTTTTGTAAGTCATTTGGGCCCTTTTCGCTAACTCTAAGCATTGGCTAATCAGAACTTTTATTATTTACAATTAGGTCCCTTCATGGCCTAGGAATCTTTTCTTTGCAATTTGGTCCCTCCTTAGGCCTAACCTTCGGAACCATCTTTTACAAGTTTCTGGCATAACCTTTGGCCCTTAGTTGTTTCCAGTTCGTCATTCTTTAGTCCCCGAACACTATTATTTTACACATTTGCCTTGAAAAATCTCTTTTTTCTTCTGAGGGATCTCTGGGACTTTCGTTGCATTGGACTTAGTAATCATCCCTTCCTTGTGCTATTACTTGTATCTATGAGCCGAAATTTGGGATGTTACAAGACTCATGGACTGGGTAACCCTTATTTAGACACCAAGGACTAGATCTATATGATGACAGACATGCTTCCATATTTACCCTTCTGGGTATATGAGTTTTGCCACCTGAATCAGATAGTGGATTTAGGTATGGAGGATTACATCCAGTACCTTGAAAATTTTGTTAAGATTCACTATTTTTAGATGGTTAGATCCTCGTAACATTGATATAGGACTTATATTGTTACAGCTACCGTAATAGGTTAGTCTAGCATGCTTAATTGCTATGTATGTTCCTAAGATGGCTATGTATGTTGAACTATATTGCTGTGACTGATGCTTGGATGATGTATTATGAATGCATATGTTGTTAAATGAAATCCAATCATATTGTTTATTTCTTGTTCCACAGATATGCTATCTGTTTAGTTAGCATATTGGTTAGAACCGATAAAGTGCTCTACCAGAGAGACCCTCAAGACACAATGTAAAGGTCCCTTTTGATCTGCTACGATTAGTTTTGGATCGCTTAGAATCACAATAAAAGGCCATTGAAGGGATAAGGGCGGCACAAGCTAGCCAGAAACAAGAAAAAGATACTATAATAGTAGCAGCGGTAGCAGTGGCAGTGGCTAACCTCGATAGAAGGCAGCCAAAGGAAGAAACCTCAGTAACACAAGCAACAAAGCAATTGCCTAGACCAGCAATGCCAGCAGTAGACCCCGACAGCATCCAGCAATGGATGACAAGCTTTTGCAAGCACAGTCCCCCATCCTTCGATGGAGTGGGTGATGTCTAAATAGTAGAGAATCAGATTAATCACTTGGAAAAGATTTTTAAAGTTCTAGACTGTCTGACTAAGTGGAAAGCCTAAATGGCAATTTACAAGTTAGAGAAAGATACTGACTGCTAGTGGAAGAGTACCAAGATTCTTCTGGATGCTCGAAACATGAGAGCGACAAGGGAAGTATTCCTAGAGCAATTCCATGAGAAATATTTTCTGAGGTCAGTCAGGGATGAAAACAAAGTAGAATTCCTGACCCTGAAGCAGAAGGATAACGAGTCATTTGATGAGTAGTTAGCTAAGTTTAGACGTCTTTCTCACTACTTCAGTTACCTCTGTTACCGAGATGATGAAAGGTAGATGACCAAAAAGATGGTCAGAGGACTAAAGCAGTCCTTAAGGGAGATAATTGCTCCCAGGTAGTTCGAGCACTTCAACGTTGAGGCCTGTCGAATTATGGAGAACAGCTTAAACCATTATTTGATGATTGAACCCACTCCTAAGTTAGAGAAGGGAGATTAGGGTGGCACCGCTTTTGATGCGAATAGGAAGAGGAAGAGGCCATAGGACAACCGAGAGAGTAAGAAGAGATGTAAGCCCTCAAATGGCAAGGAATGCCAACCTACGACAGGAGTCAGGGTGATAGACCATGTATGGCCAGACAGAATGTCTGCTACAGTTATAGTAAGCCTGGACACTTCTTGAGAGAATGTCTGTAGAATACAGAGAAGGCAAGGTCACGCACATGAGGACGAGTGTTTACCATCATAGGGGAAGAAGCCCGAAAGTCTCCGAAAATTATCCAAAGGAAAGATCATTATTAAGAACTTCCCAGTGATTGCAATGTTTAATTAGGGTGCTAATCATTTTCTTCTCTCATATGATTGTTTTAAAGGACTCGGCCTGGTCATGAATATGTTGCTGTATGATATACACGTGTCCACACCAACACATAATAGAATAATTACATCTGATGTGTGCTTAAACTGTATAGTTAGTTATGAGCACTGTTATATTGCCTTAGACTTGATATATATGCCTTCTATGAAGTTGATGGGGGTAATTGGATTGAACTGGTTGTCGTCCCATAATGACAAGGACAAGACCCTGATCCTACCCTTAAGAGAAATAGAGTTAAATCATGAAGTTAAGTTAAACTTCATAAGGGATGCCCAAACAGGCAATGGTACGATGAATGAAGCTACATAAGACTAGTAGAGGTTAAGAGAAAAGTGTGTTTTGTTATGATAAACCAAGGGAATTAATGGCGATGGACAAATATGGAGTGATTAGCAAAGGAGGTGGTAACTTCCATCACTGCAAACAAGGATTTTGGTCACGATGAACAAACATAATAACTCTTAAATGTTGAGGTGGTATCTTAACAAGGCATAACTACTTTTAGAGGTCGTAGAGAGTAAGATAACTAGAAGTCAGGAAGAGAGCAGTAACCACTATTTAGAGTTACTAGATTCCCCCTCAAAAAGAAAAGTAATGATGAGGAGTTGAACAAGACAGTTAGGGGTTGAGTCTTTACACCATTAAGAAGGTGTAAGTGGCAATCTAAACTAGATAAACCCTTACAGCCTCGTTAGGGCTAGGGCACCATGATAGAGTAGCTATCTCAAGTCCCAGAATAGATGAACAAGAACTTTGAGATAGTAAAGTTAGGATAGAGAGCCCTAGTGAAATGTCTTAAGGATCAAGAAAAAGAGGACGAGACAGATAGCTATGCAGGGAACTAGCTTAGAGGTTGGTGTGTTCCCTGTAATGTTAAAAGATACTCAGTCGCTTGGGGTTTAGGTTGAGAGGCACCTTGTCAAGGGATAAGGTCTTGGCTAGGAGTTTTCCTAGAGAAAATGGGAATTGGTCCTCCAGATTAAAATTTACATTGCTCAAGATGGAGCGAGATACCCTATCTGAGCAGGAAAGGGGAGTAGCCGAGGCAAGGCAAGCGGAGTTGACCTTACCCAATGGAAGTATGACTAGCCAAGATAGAAGCTAGGCTTAGATATATCTGAGCTTAGCAGAGTACTAGAGTAAGAAAAACGAAGAAGAACCTTAAAGTCCTTTCCCTATGACTTCCAAAAGCAACTGCGAATTGAAAGAGAGGCACCCTTTTTAGGGATGAAATGTTTGATTGGCACACTACAGACATAGCAACCAGTAAGAACTTGCACTCCTTGCATTTGAAATACTAGGCATTTTGCATGTTAGGGTATGCTCCTATTGAAAAGGAAAGTAGAGGAAAGAGAAGTTGAAAAATCCTCTCTCTGTAACTTTCTAAAATAGTAAGAAATGGTAAGAGCAGCTGGGGGAATAAGAGAACTCCCAAGACAGATTGGCTTAGGTACCTAAAGAGACAAATAGGTAGCCTAGAGAATTGACATGAAGTCTAAGAGAATGGTATTGGTTCTCAGAACAGTTTTGGAGAATTATCAGTTAGGTGACCAACTGAGAAGAGGTGACTATAGTCCTACGGTCAAAAATCTCCCAGAGATCTTAAGAGTATGGTACACATAAGGACCAGGGATGAGTTGAGGATGTGGAAACCTCCTTCGGTTGTAAACCGATACCAAGAGAGTACCCACGACTTCCTTCTAGAAACCTTATCATTAATTAGGCTGGATTCAATTTCCTTCCTATTAACAGAGAAAAGCCAAAGTTAGAGAAGTAGAGCCATAAGACCTGAAAAAGAGACATTCAGGCTAGCTCTAGATACAGGAAGAACTGATGCGATATAGAGATAGACGGAGTATTGATGGATGAATCCTTAAGATGAGGTGAGAGACAAGAATATGAGCTGAAAAGACCCGACTAAAGATAGATCAGAAAAGGGGTCTAAGATAGCAAAGTACCAGGGTGAGCCTATCAAAATTAGTGCCTTAGTTTCCCGTCAGCACTATTCAGTTAAGTGTTTCAAGCACCAGTAGCCCAAGAAAATGTGACCCTGGGAAGTAATGTAAGAAAGTGCAAAAGCCAGACATGTTAACCATTTTGGCAAGAATGCACTAAGTCCAACAGAAAATAGGAGATGAAAGTTAAGGAAGCTGTTAAGCTACTGAGTGTCCTAAGCAGTATTGTTTCGAACTGAGACCTAAGATTTACTTGAAGTTTTAGAGGTCATTATGAAAGAAATAGACACTACTCTCAAGTTCAATACAACCTACCATCCTAAGACAATGGGTAGACACAGAAAATGATACATATGCTAGAAGATATGCTACACGTATATGTACTTGATTTCGGCGGTAACTAGGATACGTACTTACTGTTAGCCAAATTCGCTTAAGATGACAGTTTCCATGTAAGTATATGAATGGCGCCATATGAAGCACTCTATGGGAGGAAGCGTAGATCTCCCTTGTGTTGGATAGAGCTCAATGAAAGAAGTAAGTATGGTCCTAATATAGTGGATCAGACTTTCCAATAGATTAAAGTTATTTAGCAAAGACTTCTAACGGCTCAAAGTAGACGAAAGAGCTACTCAGACATTAAAGGAGATCGTTAAAGATTAAGGTTGGTGATCAAAGTGTAACCAACAACGGAAGTCAGTCAATCCCTAAAGATTAAAAAGTTAAATCCAAAGTATGTTGGATCATTTTAAAATTTGTCCAAGACTGGACCAGTAGAGTGACCCTTCCCCCGAATGTAAGTCAAATTCATGATGTCTTCCATGTCCCCAATGAAAGAAGTACCATCTAGGCCGACATATGTCATAAGCTATGATGACATTGTGCTCCAAGACAACCCATCTTTTAAGATCAGACTAGAGCGAATCATTGTGATTGAGCTCAAGTTTTTATTATCTTTTCATTACATTATCCATGATTTTGTGGTATTTTCTGGCCCTTTTTAATGATAATTGTGCTTAATTTAGATTAAGAGTCCTTACTTTAAGTTAGTGTCTTTTTTAGGATAAAATTGTCATAATTGGTTATTAATTGTATTCAATTGATTTCTAGGACAATTGATACTTCAATTTGTTGCTTTTTATTGTAGGACACTAGAGATTGGGGCCAGAATTGAAGAACTCAAGGCATAAGAAGCAAGAGAGGAGCCTCTGCCTCAGTTCACCGCGGCACACTTCTGCTTTCGCTGCGGCGAACATCGTCCGTCAAGAAGCAAAGCTCTCTACCATGGTTCGCCGCGGTGAACCCCTCGTATCAGTAAATTTCAGACCCGACCATTTCAGGAAATCTAACCACCTACCCACCTCCAGGAACCGACCCATACACGTCATTTTCGGTTAGAAACCCTATTTTGGGTATGGGTGAGGTTAGACATAAGGAGATAGCCACCACTTACATTTTTATCATCATCTCTTCTCATCTTTCCCACAGAACCCTAATCCTCCATCTCCATCTCCTTCACCTTCCATTTTTCTTGCACTTCTTCTTCTTCATCCATTTTCATTTCCTTCATCTCCTTACTGTTATGGCTGAAGATTCACCTTTGGTTGGAGCTGATTCCAAGGCTATGATGAGCTAAGCTTTTCCAACTCTTGAAGATGGTGGAGTAGCATAAGTTTCCAAGCTTCAAAGGGGAGTTTTAGTTTTAATCTTTAGTTTCTAGCTATGTTTTTATAATTTCCTAGGTATAGGAGTTGTAAAGTCTTAGTTAGACACTTAGGTTAATTATGTAATCATTGGTTAATGATTAACGTTTGTAATTTGGATTGATTGATGTTGAATTTTGTGTTTAAATATATGTAGTTGCATATATGCTTATTGTAACTCTCATGATTCTCTCCTATCTTGCATGGGTTATGTTTCGGTACTGAGTTGATTGTGTTACATTGAGCCAATTGCATGATCATTCCAAATTACACATTAGGGAAGCTAAACAAAGTTTACATTAATGAGTTCATTAATGTAAGCTTTGGACTCAATGAGTTATTGAGGTTCTTATTAAGAAAACCTAATGGATTTTGAAACTCCAATATTTAAGTGAACTATGATTGCCATCAAAACCATTTTCAAGAGATTTCCTATCAATCATTTCCATTACAATCATTTATTATCTGAAAACACTAAAAACATAGTATCTTAGGTTTGTTTTCATTGCATTCAGTTTAGGCACCATTCATTTAAATCTTAAAAACCCAAAACCCCCTTTCATTACATTGCATGGCATTTAGTCTAGCTTAAGTAATTAATAAAGGCTCCCAAAAGTGAAACGACCTGAGTTTGCACTATACTGCATAGCTTGGATTTATTTTTGATTGAGAACCCCAAGGCGAACGACAAAAGGCTCTCGTCAAGTGGCACCGTTGCCGGGGAGCCAAGAAATTGGTTCTCTAGGTTAGCTTGTGCTAATTGGTTGTCAATTGATGTTTTGATCTTTTTGGGTAGCATCTTAGGTAGTTTAGTTGCATATTTGTTCATAGTATAGGTTTTCATCTTGCATAGCATCAAAATTTTTGGAAATACAAACAAATATACTGATTTTCTTGATTTTCAGCATCTCTCACGTTGCATCAGTGGAGTCCAGTATCTGATAAGCGTTCTGTGACACCTTCGCCGCAGCCAACTTTCTCCTT